>NC_045547.1:23551216-23851216 GCF_009769535.1 Thamnophis elegans
GGTCCTGCATCGTCTAGGACTTTCTGTGCAGCAGTTGGTTGTTTTTTTTACTTAATATAGGGAAATGTACTGGTCTTTGACTGTAATAAATATTTTGAAATATTTTGAAATTTGAATTTTGGGGAAAAAGAGAGAAAGGTGTTCCTGTGAGGTAACAAGTGACGTTGTAACTCATGTAATCTCCCCTGTTCCGAATTGTAATGGCACCTAGAAAATCCATAGCTGTAAATGCAAAACTGACCACTCAAATATACTGGTTACCAGGTAAATTGTTTATTCTTCTGCTACATCACTCTCCACAAAATAGATAATTTCATCAAAATAGATAATTTCATCAAAATAGATAATTTCATCAAAATATAAAATTTGCCCCAATACAAACCTTTATTTCCCCATTTCTACCCATTGTGTTTCACCTCTTTTCCTTAACCTGGTACTTATCTTGGTTTTTCTTAGAATTGGAAGCTAGCATGAATGCAATTTATCAGGGGGAAAATTTATAATACCTACCACGAAACTTCATAAATTGCATGTGATATCTTTATTTAAACCACATGTCAGATTTATGGTTTTGCTCAGACTTGTTTCTATTTCTGTGCAAGGAACCTGACATTTGGCAATGAAACCTATTTCCTGCTAATTAAAATGAGGAAAAAACTGTTTAGTAATATTTCCTGTATATTATTCCCAAAGAAAATATATTTATATTGGGAAGACAGATAGATTTTTGAAAATCTTGCTGTGATGAAAGAATTTATATTAGCTATTCTGCAGTTTTGGGATTTTGCTTTTATTGGAAATATTAAAATAACCACCTTTGTTTAATACTTTTAATGGTGCAATGCAGGGGTGAAATGCTCTGAAGTCTGCTACCCATGTGCATGTGCACCAAACTTTTTTAAAAACTTTTTTTAGCATTTTTTACTACCGGTTTGGGAGAACAGGTAGTTAAAAAGTGCTTTAACAAAGTAAAAAGAAAGTTCCGACAATCATCTGTGACAATCCACAGTGCCGTGCGATCGTCAGAACAGTTTTTAAACTTTTTAAACCATTTTTTTTACTACCGGTTCTCCCAAACTGATAGTTAAAAATGCCTTTAAAAGTTTTTTTTAACAAAAGTTCCAACAATCGCGCAGGACAGCTGATTGTCGCACAGCTGATTGTTGGGATTTTTTAAAAAACTTTTTAAAGCATTTTTTTACTACTGGTTTGGGCGAACCGGCCTGAATCCATAACATTTCGCCCCTGGTACAATATGAAAACCATGTGTTTAGTAAAAATGCATGTAAAAGATTGTATTTAAAAAATCATGCTTGAGAAGGGTGTCCCACAATCTAGCTGTAGAAATTGAAATATATTGCAGTGCTGTTGTACCATTCAAGATAGCTGCCCCTATTTTAAGATGTCCTTAAACAGAAAATAGACCATCCACTTTATTAACATCAGATATTAGCAATGGTGGGATTCAGACAATTTGCACCTATTCAGGAGAACCGGTTGTTAACTTTCTAAGCAGTTCGGAGAACTAACTGTTGAAAGAAATCTTATTTTGTTTTTTTCCCCAGTTTACAGGGCTAATCCTGTAAGGAAGGCAGGAAGGAAACATTCTGGTGTTGTTTCTAGCCTAATCTTTATTGCCCTGCTTACAGAAACTGCATCTCCGGTTAACCCTTATTACATTGTAACAGCTAAGGCCCATCGACCTGAGTGATGTTGAGTTGGCCATGCCCACGTGGTCACATGACCATCAAGCCACGCCTACCCAGCTGGTCATTAGGGCAGAGAACTGGTTGTTAAGTTATTTGAATCCTACCACTGGATATTAGCATTATGCTACAAAAAAGGAATTTGATGTTTAATTTCCCATCTTCTCTGTCCATATTTTCTAACTGCAGCCCAAGATAACATGGATGAAAAATAAAATCATCATTATGAATGACCCACGTTACAGAATGTTTAGTAACCAGGGTGTTTGTACACTGGAGATTCGGAAACCCAGCCCCTATGATGGTGGCACATATACTTGCAGGGCAGTCAACAGTCTTGGTGAGGCTGAAGTTGAATGCAAATTGGAAGTCAGAGGTAAGAGGGTCTCTGTTGGATGGGGTAATTTTCTTTGGTATAAAAAAAATAGCTTGGAGGAAGATGCCTTCCTTATGATGACAATTTTTGCCTCTTTTGCTTTGCGAGAAAACACATTTACATAAATAAAATGTTAAGAGAAGAATATGAAAAGAGCAATTGGCAGATTAATTCCATGGAAAGTAATAGCAATATTTGGATCAAATATTTATGCCATACGGAGACTATGCCACATGGCTTTTTGAATATCGTAAATATATCTGCACCTCCATCATAAATACCTCTTGGGGATGTTTCCATAGTAAGGTAATACATAAAAAAGATTAGAAACTGGATTAGGATATTCCATTTTTAACTTTAAAATAATCTAGTTACAAACTGATCTAATCTAAGGAACATTACTTTCTTTCACCAAGCTCGTACAAATACTCTATAATGCACATTGTCTGTAGAATCTATATAGGTTCTAGACTCACTACTTTCTGCCTTTTGGGACTGTCTAGCTTTTGTTTCTTACTTTCCAATCTTAATTAGTTCCATAATTATACTGTTATGACATTGAAAATCCAATGAAGCATTAACTGATTTAGTTAATGTATTATTAGCTTATTATTTTACTTGCTTTGGAATTTGTGTACTTTCTTTATCTTGCCCAATGACTCAAGCAAGATAGAAGTGAGCTGTCTTGGGCAATGTAGTATTTACATTTCCTGATTGTCCCAGTTTCTCTATTATTTACTTTTCTGCACAGAAGGCATGCCATCATTTCAAGGAGTTCACTCTTCCACGTCACATGATAGTAGAACGACAACTCATTCATAAACATCTAAACGTATGCTTTCCGCAAATTCTATATGTGGTTGTTTCATTTCAATCTAGCAAAGAATGCCACTGTGGGACATTCATAGTGTCTAGTGTCTATGGCACTAGTAACCATGACTTACTCCATTTATGAGCATTGAGACATTTTAGAAGTGCAAGAGTTGATCCAGTTTCCTTGGAAAGAAGCTACTGAAGGCTGATCGGTCCTAGTCAAATATAACCAAATTTCTTCTTCACATTCCAGTTTTCTTTATTTATTTTTCCTCCTCATTATCTAGAGAAGGAAAGACTAAAAAGCCTCCATACTGAAAGCATGGTTGCCAATTTCTTACAGTCATAAAGAGATGTCTACTAAACATTTCACTGCAGTTGTGCTGGGTTTTTTGTTTTAGTTTTGATCTCTTTCTTCATTCTTCCTTTTCTGCTTAATATTTATTATCTGAAATCCAATACCTTTTATTCATTGCCTGAATGATCATCTATCATTAGGGCAGTTCAGTCTGCTGAAGTGGTTGGACATGTAATCAAACAGCCTTGCAGGTCATCAGTTACATTTTCAATGACTTCAGAGTTAGCCCCGTTGACGTCAGTGGGATTTATTTCCATAACCCGGATTGTTGTTGGGGGCAATATGCTGACTCTGTAACCGCTTAGAGAGGGCTGAAAGCCCTATGAAGCGGTATATAAGTCTAACTGCTATTGCTATTTATTTCTGAACAAATATACACCTAGCAAGAGTTAGTGTACTCAGCGATCCTCGGTAAACCTATGAATTTACCTATAAGACTTTCGTATGAAGACACATTTCCAGATACTCAAAATCATATGGCTTCACACAAACTAAGTATCTTCTTTTGTTTAATTCATTTTAAGAGGGGATGGGGTAAATATGTCAAACACTGTAAGAGTAAGGAAAAGCAGTCAAGAACTTTAATGCAGAAGAACAATCATGTATGGTGCTTTTGTGATAATCATAACTAGGCCCCAATTTTGTTTTTCCATTTGCACTTTGATTCATAATTACTTGTACATGGGGCCCTCTGAAAGTTAGAAGTTCTCAGGCATCCACTCTAGTCGTCTTTAAATGGAATCCAAGAAATCTGATGTATAAGGGCTTTGAATTTGTCTAAGCCCCTTAGACAAATTCCTGTAGATACTACAAGGAAAGGTTTAACTCCTTCCCCTGCATTTTTCCTGGGTGAAGACTGCTTCTGAGGCAATCAATATTTCTTCTCCTATCCTGCTGAAAAACAAGGAATATCTTTTTTCCATCCTGGCACTTTCTGGATGTGTAGGGATAACACCAGTGGTGCTATTGAGCCGGTTCTATCCGGTTCGGGTAAACCGGTAGTGGTGGCGGTGGGAGGCTCCGCCCACCTGCCCGGACATCATCATGTCCCATTTTTGATGCTCTGTGCATGTGCAGAAGGTCCTCACATGCACGGAGATGGCATGTGCATGTGAAGTGAGCGCGCACGGGCTCATATTTGTGAACCAGTAGCGAAGGTAAGTTGATTTCATCCCCGGATAACACCTTCCAGGTTTTTAGCCAGAATGGCAAAGCTTGGAAAAGTCAAAGTCAACTTACAATAACTGTTTGGAGTTGTGGGAGAAATGATATTGGTTTACTGTTAAATTTTGCCCATTGTTTAGTCTCTGTCCCTGCCTCTGCCTAAACTGACACTGAGATATTCATCATCTGAGATGCCAAACATAATAAGCTCCAAGAAACTAGTTCTCCATGGTATTCATCCAATAAAGAAGATGAGTGATTCTAAACGTATTGATTCTTTATAATTAAAAAAAGAGTGAGATGACTACGGTAGTTTCTTTCTTTTTTTTTCCAAAGGCCTGGCAGATGAAAGAAAAGATAAGGCTCATTGCAATGAAATCAGGCTGACTCAAGTATTTTCAATTGAGCAAGTTACTTTAGATCACTCTCAAAGTTACAATTAATTATTTCCAAGAAATTCTACCTGTGTCAATAGAACTACCCTAGATTGCGTATTCTAATTATGGTGCCCTAGGATATATAGATGCTTTAATATCACTCATTGCAACTTAATATTGGTCAGAATATTTTTTTCTTTCTATGTGTTGGAAGGAAGCTTAAAAGGATTACAGCTGGTGTTGTAGTGCTGAAAGAAAAGAAGAAGCTTAATATTGTTAAAACAGTGGTGCAACTGAATGTAAAAGGAAATTAAATATTGCTCAATAAATCTGCAATGATATATTATGAAGAAATTTTGCCAGAAAAAAAAACAATCTTCTTGGAGGAGCAGAAACTGGTGTTTAAAATCATATTCAACTTTTATCCCTTGCCTTTTACATAAAACGTGTTTGCATGATAAGTGTGTATTTCATACATGTTCTTCATCTTTGCCCCATGGCATACTTCTATGGCATGGACAAAGAAGATCAAATTAATCCAGACTATAGTAATTAATGTCTAGATAATAGTAACTAAGTTTAAATTTTCATTTATAAATCAATATAATCTTAGTTTGTTTTAAAAAAAATTCTTAATCAACATCAAATAGTTTTTTTCAATGACAAATGTAACATGTTTGACAAATAATTTCTAAATAGTTTATATTCAGAAGGACAGAATTATGAAGAATGGAGATGAATAAGTAATAAACAATCTCTCAGCAGAATCACATTATCAGTTTAAATTGTCAAGAATAGAAATGATAACATATGATTTAGTTGTATATTAAGAAGGTCTACACACTTGAGAATAAGCTCTGATAGACACCATGAAATTTACTATTGAGGAAATACAGGAATATGCAGTAAATTGTATAAAGTGAATTATAACCTGTAACATAATGATTTAGTAGCTAACTATACTGTATTTTTAAGAAAATATTTCCCCCTACAAAAAGGCATCGTTTAAAAGGCTAATTTAGAGTACATACAGCTTTGTTGTGCAAAAGTATATACTGGAATGTTATCTTTATGTAGCAATGCTTGATAAGTTTGCCTAGTAGTTATTCAAATAAAATAGATACAGATATAGATGGTTCAATGCTATGCATATGGCTTTTTCCTATACTGAGAAACACTCTGGATACACTTGTGTGTGTGTGCGTGTACATATATCTATATCTCCAATTTTAATTAAAATATTTTAATTTGGTTTAACCTAATTTTTGTTTTAGTCTTAGATTAGTGACACAATTAGATTGGCTCCTTTATATCTCTTACATTAGTGTGGCAGCCAATCATTTGTGTTGTGCATAATTAATTAAGCTTCCTACATTAATGATAATGCTGAAAGTGTGCTAGACCCCTTCATCTTTTGACTTTCCATTGTCTTTCCATTCTCATTCTCATTCTCTTTCTCTCTCTCTCTCTCCTCTCTCTCTCCTCTCTCTCCTCTCTCTCTCTTTCGTGTTTTACATGACTAAGGAATTAAATCATCATCTTTTCATCCCTGTGGACATACTTTCACTCAGTAAAGTCTGTATGTTTATGTTTAGGAAGTAAAGTGCTTACAACTTCTTTCTCTCTCTCTCTCCTGTAGTTACACAGTAAGGATTTTTGAATGTATAGTGTCATCTAAGGTAAGCTTTCATATGGTCTCTGCATATGAAGCTTATTTCTGTTGTCATGTCATACAAAACCTACCAAAGTATGGCATAATTTTCATTATGTCATTTAATGAAAATGGGGTAGTAAAACCAATGTAGCAATGGACTGATTATTTGTACTGTGTTAATTAACAACTCTCGCTGAATCTGCTGAATAAATGCTTGTGATAGCAGTTCCCGCTGTAATGCCAACACATACTAACAAGCTATAGAGGGAGTGATAAAGCATGAACCAAGATAACAGCTTACTATACATAAATAAGCATACATCACAGCACTTGAACCGTCTAATGCCAGTTATTTGCTCCGAGGTTCAGGCAGCTAGGAAGTAATACTGTTTAATTATACCCAATTCTTACCTCCTTTTCTTGAAACTGTACATCACAGCAACTTTAAGGAACTAGTTTAAAAGCATGCCAGATTTTGTGTGTCACAGATATAAAAGGTGAAAGAAAGAAAGAAAGAAAGAAAGAAAGAAAGAAAGAAAGAAAGAAAGAAAGAGCTTTGACAACATTTAATTGCTCTAAGTTAACTCAAGTAGTTTCGTTTTAGCTGGGTTGTGCGCATAATTGTCATTTGCATTTTTATTTGCTTGAATGTGCAATATATGTATCTCTGTGACAGTAAATCGTAAAATATAATCCATAGAGCTTTGAAAGAGTCTTGCATTTGAGATTAATGGTGCAAACATTCAAAGGTAAGTTCTTTATAAAAGGGCATGGTTTTTTTCTCTCTCTATCTCTCTAGCCAAAGCTGTCTTAAAACAAAGCATTTCAATGTTTGTTTGTTTTTTAACTATTGTTACTTCACTGAATGTCAGCAAGCTAAGGTAACTCTTCTTGGAATTTAGACTATTAATCTGGCCTAGAACGGAATTCTCGTGATACCAACGTTGCTAAACAATTCAAGAAAATGAGCATGAAGTTACTATATTTCATGGGTTGGCAGCTTATGCATATTCTTACATTACTGGTCTGGTAGATTTTATTAAGTCCCACTGCAACATTATAATATCAACCATTTGCACTAGATGGATGGTTTCAATCAGGGGTGGGCTGCTATGGGTTCATCCAGGTTTGGGAGAACCTGTAGCTAACATTATGGTTGATTCATAGAACCTCCACATCCCATCCCTGCCCAATCCCGTCCACCCTGCCCTGCCCACCCCTTCCCTCCCAGGAGTCTCCACGCAGCCCATTTTGGATGTGAGGTAAGTGCAGACCCCACATGGAGGCTCAGGGGGCGGCCTCCTGGAAGGCCTCTAGAGCCTGGAGGAGACAGTTTTCGTCCTCCCAGAAGCTCAAGGAAAGCCTCCAGAGCCTGGGGAAGGCCAAAAAAACTCCCCTACCTGCCCTGGTGCATGAGGCCGACTAGGCCACACCCACCCAGGCAACACACACCCAGCAACTGGGCAAAGAACCCATTGCTGAAATTTTAGAAGCCCACCCCTGGTTTCGATAGCTGACAAGTGTGGTGAAAGTATTGATAGGGAGGTCACCGAATGCAGTAATAGCATACATTGAGGTGGTGATCATCAGCTTCAAAATGGCTGACACAGATGGGCAACCCAAATCCCATCCCCCTTTTTATGTGTATAGGGTGCATGTGATGCATGTTAAAAAGGACTGAGGCTTTGACTGCCCAGTTGCACCCGCCATTTTGGGGGTGTTGACCCTCCCCTAGTTATAGCTTAGTGCAGTGGTTCCCAAACTTGGCAACTTTAAGGCTTGTGGATTTCAACTCCCAGAATTCTTCAGCCAGCTCTGTTGAAGTCCACAAGTCTTAAAGTTGCCAAGTTTGGGAACTACTGGCTTAGTGTAACAGATTTACTGGGAATTGTAAAGAAGAAACACGGAAGCAAAAACAGTCACACGGTTAAAATGTAATATAGACTGGATATCATTATTGTTTACAGAAGAAAGGTGTTGGGTTGCCCTTGGTATTCGCCTTTTGAATATTCTTGATACTATAACAGGTTTTACTTTGGATGACTTTCACTATGCTGGATCCACCAGCATCCTATTGAGTCTCCTTTCTCCTTCTCCTTCTCCCACTCCCTTATTCCAATAATTAGAATATAGCTAAACAACTTCACTTCAAAGCTTCTTCACCATGTTTGGCTTGGAGAATTTATGAAGACTCACACTATGAGTCTTTGATGAGTACCTGACAATTCGACAGCCACAAGAAGAATAACTTGACATTATTGGCAGCAACTTCATGCTGGATTCATCACGTTCCCATCCAATGGGCAGGGGAAATGGTCAATGGAACATAAAATTCCTGACCTATCATTCTTGGAAGAATTTATTTCATTCACACTCAAAGAAAAAAAAGTAGCAATGAGAGCGACCCCTTCTAAAAACCCTAAACCTATTTACATTAAAGGAAGCCCTGCTAAAATGTATATTTCTCCTTTTGTAATTGCACAAGTGTGTGCAAGTATAAAGATGAAAGCTACCCTTTTGGTTGTTTTCATAATTGTTTTGTCCTCAGGTGGTCTTTCATTCTTCCGGCTACTACTGCAAGGGGTACCTCCACATATTGCCCAGTCGTATATGAAAGAAATGGAAGCAAGCAAGTATGGAAAAAAATAAATTCTGGCCCCAGTGCTTCTCTGCTTCTGCACCAGAAACTGCTAGCCACTCTGCAGCCTCTCATTTCTACCGTGATCCTCCTAAATCATATATATCGCATCTTCCGTCTTCCCCCACCCTGTTGCTGGTGGGGAAAAAAACCTCACGCATGGATTGCTTATTTTTTTTTCTTTTTGAAGTTTAACGAAATAAGCCGATGCTTACCTGCATTTTGTACCATTGTGTATTTCTGTTTCCTTCTCTTTCCCCTCTCTTTTTTAATGCAGAAAAGAAGACAAAGCTAAACATATATGCATGAAAGCTCATTTTTAGTTTCTAATTTATGTTTTAATTTTTGGGAAAAGCAGATGCTGCGACACCCAATAACGATGGAATCAGAACATACCTCTTTTGAAAACCAAATAACAAATTATAGGTTGACATGTCTCCTGTGTACACATGATTCACAGCATTTAACCATTAATTAAGCTGAATGAATCTCAAGTTAAAAAGGTTTTTCCCTGTTGTTCATTTGTGAAATCCATTTCTTTGAGCTACTATAGGGGATTTTTTTTTTTTTTTTTTTGGTGATGTACAATAAAGCTGAAGTGTTTATGACCTAGCCACGTATTTGGAATTCTTATGCTTATTTTATGTTATTTTGTGTTATTTTGTTTTCATAATGTCTTGGCTTTTTGTTTGCAATTACAAACACTGAATTGTGGGCTGGGATACAGATACGCTGATATATCTATTCCCAGGGGTGAAATCCAGCAGGTTCTGACAGGTTCTGGAGAACCGGTAGCAGAAATTTTGAGTAGTTCGGCAAACCAGTGGCGGAAATTTTGAGTAGTTTGGAGAACCGGCAAATGCCACCTGTGGCTGGCCCCAGAGTGGGGTGGGAATGGAGATTTTGCAGTATCCTTCCCTGCCATAGCCACCAAGCCACACCATGCCCATCAAGCCACACCTACAGAACCGGTAGTAAAAAAATTGAATTTCACCCCTGTCTATTCCTATCCATTATATTATTCCATTTAGGGGTAAGCACTGTTGTATAAAGCACATAAGAAAGGAAAATTAAAGGCATCGTATTACAAAGAGAAGTATCATATAAGTGAGCCTAGTTTGCACCAACTCCATTCATTATGCTTCTCCATCCTTTTTTGTCCTGCAAATCTTCTGGGCTTTCATCATGACCATTTATCACTTCGTACATCTTGCAAACTTTATCCAAACACAACTTTCTCAATCTTCTCCTCTCAGCCTTTCCTCATACACTTGTTTGGTGAGTCAGTTCTCACTCTCTCTATGAACACACTTCCTCATCTCCCTGGCCACAAATATTTGTATCATTTATTCAGCACTTATTCTTTCTTGACCCTATCTTTTCTTGTTTACTACACACACTTCTTAAGTACCCCCTGCATTAAACTTTTGTGTTTATATATCATGGCAAACTCTCATTTTTATATAATAAAGTGTAGCGAAGCTCACTATGGGCAATTCCAATTCTTTACACAAACTTGCTAATAATAACTGGTCAGTACTGGTCAGTTTAGGCATATTTTGGTCGTAACCCAGTTTTATCCCAAACATATTCACATTATTCTATGCAAGGCAGGGTCTCTAATATGGGGACAACTTTCCAAGCTAGGATTGTTTCCTCTATCCCGCCAACTAGTAGGTATATGCAGTGTGTACATCACAATGTATTTCAGAATGTATTGGAACACATAGCAATCTGGAGTCTGAGGCCTGGTGGAGGCCTCAGACACAACCTGTCCCCCCTTTGTTATACTTCTCTTGCATCAATCCTCAGGAAGATCAAGACTACAGGTTCATCAGGGAGGCCTATTGTGGCCCTCCAGCAGCCAGTGGACCTGGTGACAGACTCAGACAGTGAGGAGGTTAGGGAGGAACATGGGCCAGTCCTGGAATCTGGGGAAGGCTCTGACGAGTGCTCTGAGTCAGAGGCAGAGAAAGAGCCAGGGCCGTCTGACAGTTATCAGCTGCCTTCAGAGTCGGAGATCAGTGAGGCAGAAAAACAGCTGGAGCCTGTTCCCGATGTGCACATGCACAGAGCTGTCAGGAGAAGGGAACAGTTAAGGAACAAGGGCCGACTCGGGAGTAAAGGCACAGGTGGACAGTGAATGGCCCCTCCCATAGAGAATAAAAAGAAGCAAAAGGGGAGTGGAGTTTGCAGAAGACAATTAGTTCTCTTAATTAATGGGAAGATTTGTTTGTGACTATCAGAAACTCCTTACTAAGTATTTTCTTGTACAGCATTGCATTTGGAAGATATCGGACTGGCAGTTCTCCAAGCCTGATAAGGTCTGTGTTTGTAAATTCACCCTTGAAAGACTGTGTTTCTGGGACTTTGCTGGATATGAGTGAGAGGAATTCACATTAGCTTAAATAAAAAGAGGTTTTGTCAAGACAGGGAGTCTGCTTCGTGATTTTGTGAAGCCTAGGTTAGAACAAGACCACACTTAAATGACCCACATAGGAGAAATGATTTGGGAGCAATATTCTTAACGAGACTCTGCTTACTCACCTAACAAGCCTATTCAGATTAGATGCAAAATTAAACCAGCAAATTAAACCCCAAATATGGGGTTTCCCCTAACCAACTTGCTCAGACTGAAGCAGCTATTTGGGTAAGCAGTGAAACATTTCAAACTAAACAGATAACTCATTTGCCATGATTCAATTTCTAGACAACTCTACCTGGATGATTGAGAATCTTCAACAGATTAATACAGTATATGTTGAACATCTATTGACAAGTTTCTAGGACAGCAACATAGACATATTAATAGTGTTACCAACAATGACTTCTTCTGAAGCATTTCATGTAGAGCTATCACCTATTCACATAATTCCAAGCATGTTTTATACAAAAATGCCAGTGGAATTAAACTCAGTGGAATTACTTGATTTCAAAGTATAAAGTTGTATGCACAGTACTTGTTTTAATGTATTAATAACTTCATCTGGAATTGAAAATAATATAGGAGTGCCTGAAAGACCCATTACAACCCTCTAGGTCAATGGATACAAATCCAACTTTAATTCTTCAGTTTATGAACAGTTACTGCAATTGAAATATAGCTCATACAGTACCTCCCAGACTCAAATGCAGTATTTTGAATTAAGTTATGGTGATCTATCCTTATTTCTGTCAAACAGGCTGAGGCAGAGGATGGGCACATGCAAGGCTACTAAACCTAAGCAGCTCAAAATGTATTTGAGTTTTTTGGTACTATGACTACCATGTAATGGTTGTGTGAATTTTTGCTGCCTGGATTTGATAACCTTAGTTTGTGTAGCTGATTTAGACTTCAGATAATGCTCTACAAGTATTGTCTGAAATACATTTTGTATCTCAAAGACTGAATGCCCCACAATTTATATGCATTGTTCAAAGTAATAAAAGTCCCTCTTCTTCAGGAAAAGCTGATATTTGAGAGCCCTTTTCTGCAAAAATACATCCAAAGACACACTAGATCAGTGATGGCGAACCTTTTTGGCACCAAGTGTCGAAAAGGGAGCACTTTGCACACACTCATCTGGGCCGCGAGCAGGAAGAGGAGCTGCACAGGGGGCATGCGCGCAGCCAACAGGTCTTCTGGTTTCTGGCTCACATGCGCATGCACTGATCAGATGGCCAGCATGCATGCTCACGCCAGAAACACAGAAAAGTAATGGGCAACACCGCGCAGGCTGCATGGCTTCACATGCCACTTCGGGCACAGGTGCCCTAGGTTCACCATCATGGCAATAGATTGTTATACTTCACATGCGACAGCAATAACAGTGACTTGTTCAGTGACTTGTTTACTGCAGGAGCTTCATAGACATAAACATGAATGAAAAGTGACACATGAAAAGTTGCTTTATTGCATATAAGAAAAAGGCCACATGCATACAAGTTCTGCGCTACACAGAGCACAGAAATCAAGTTTCCTAATATATATTATATGTTCCAGTGTTTAAATTCTAGGTGTCTTTGAATCAATGGCCTTCTGGTCCTTTTTTCCCCCAGACAAAGCTCTCAGTTGTAAACATCTGTTCAATGTTTATATATTGTTTTGTCTGGACAGATAATTCATTGGTTACACCTCACTAGCTTCAATTTTTTATGCATCAGTGATGCTGTGCACCATCCCCCAGTACAGTAGCATTTCACAAGTAATACAGGTAGCTTCTATATTCTGTACAGTATTTAAAAATCAGTCATGAAAACAAGCAAAGGAAACTAAAGTAAAGATTTTTGGGAAGGAAAAAATGGTGAAAGATGGATTAGAGCTGCTGTTGTAGGTATCGTCAGTGGAGTAAGCATCTAGAATCATGAGAATTTAGAAGTAGCAATCAGTGATTAACACCCTAATACAGGAGTCCCCCAACCTCCAGTGCATGGACTTGCACGGGGCCACAGCATAACGGAAATTGAGCCATGCAGACAAGCAAACCTCCATTTGCGGGCAGCACGCAAAACCATGCCCCCTCCAGTCCGTAGAAAAACCTCTCTCCACGGAAGCAGTCCCTGATGTCGGAAAGGTTGGGACCGCTACCTTAATACCCGTACCCATTAAACCTATCCAGAGGCAACAGTACAGATGAATAATTATCTTCAGCATTTATTCTGTACTTTCTCTTATGTGTGACACGTTTCTGAAGTGGATATTTTTCCCCCTACTGGTGCAGCAACTCTGTATATTAAAACATATGAACACAAATCAAAACTCTTAGTATGAAATGTACATAATAATTCAAACTGTCATAATCATGGTATTAGATGCATCAAAAGGATTAAATAGAAAAACTACTTCCTGATGTGCCTGGGGCAACTGTAATCTAATGCAAGGCTTATATTGAAAATGTTCTGGAAAAACCTTTCAGTGTGATAATTATATATAGGCAAGGCAATCATGTGGATATCAGCCTTCCTTCAGCCTTGTGCTATCTAACTCCTGTCATTGCTAATCTACACGGCCAATGACTCAGGATGGGGGCAAGAGGTGACTATAGCAAACATGAGCATAGTTTAGTACCATGCACACCCTTCTATGTTAAAAGATAGTGTGTGGTTCAGTGTGCTGTTCATATCCAAGCAACTGGGTTCAAAAGGTTAAAAGTAATTATATTATTAACGACATATTATGTGACTGCAACCAAAATCAAAGCGTACAACTTTTATCTCTGTATCATCTTCTAATACGGTAGATACAGGTTTGTCTGTACAATACAGGTTTGTCTGTACATGGAAATGCTCCTACATGACGATCACCGAATTGGCGACACTTGTTTAGTCCTGGTTTACTTTGTTTATTTATTCATTCATTCATTCATTCATTCATTCATTCATTCATTTCATCAAGCATGAACTAGATAACAGATATAAGTATAAACATGATTACGAATACATGAAATGGATAGGAATACAAGGGAATATTAGGACAGGGACGGTAGGCACGCTGGTAGCTTATGCACACCCCTTACAGACCTCTTAGTGAGGCTGATAGTAGACAGGCTAAGGTTAAAATTATGGGGGTTTGGGGAAGAAACCACCGTGACAGGTTCCAGGCACTGACAACTCTGTTTAACTCCGGTAAACAGAGTTAAACAGAGTTTAACGGAGTTAAATCTTTCATTTGCTCAAAACTTCTGAATTTGCCCCGTGAAGTAATTCACCCAACATAGATAAACATGATGCTGAGGTGCTGCGCAAACGCATCCGCAGCCTTCCGGATCACCTCAGAATCGACGCAACAGGATCTGTCGCCCTCCGGCTGCCTGAGGGTGACCGAAATCACCCCGCCTTCTGCAGACCAAACGAGGGGCGAGAGAAACACGGAAACGGCGGGTTCGGCGGAGGAAAGTCGAGGGGGAGAGAGAGAGAGAGAGAGAGAGAGAGAGAGAGGCGGCTCCGGAGCCGACGTGGTCCCCTCAACCGTAGTTCCCAGCCTGCCACTTCCTGCCCGCCTCCAGCCAGGCCAGCGGGCTTCCCCGCCCTCGGCTCCTCCCGTCGCCGTCCGCGCGATTGCTTGGCTGTCGGGAGGCAAGATCGGTCCAGCGGGAAGGCGCCATGGCGCTTCTGGAGCCGCTAAGCGGAGCGCAGCTGAAGCGCCTGGAACAGCACACCTACAACGCGTCCGGGCGCTCGCTGCTGGAGCCGCCGCTGCAGCATTTCTGGGTTTGGCTGGTGGAGCGCACGCCGCTCTGGCTGGCCCCCAACGCCATCACGCTCGCCGGCCTGGCCTTTACCGTCGTCCCGTCGCTGATTCTCATGTACTACTGCCCTAGCGCCACCGAGGAGGTACGGTTGTGCACGCCGGGGAGGCTCGCCTCCGCCGTCGCCCTTCTGGATGCGCGCTTACTTCTGGTTTCGTTTCAGCCTTGTCCCGCTTGGGGGAGGCGGCCGGGGGTGGGGGGGACATTGCGGATGGCGGAGGGTCAGGTTACCAAGTGAAAGAAAAGCCTGGGCCGCCCTGGGGTTCAAATTCCAGGGGTTCAGCCCGTCCAGCTTATTCAGCAGATACTCCTACAGATCGGCGGCAGCGTTAAGATCTGTGCGTACTTGGGATACTATTCTTCAACTCGTGAGCTTTCGGGGAGTCTTGCGGGTCTCTGTCACGCACGAGAAAGTCCCCTCCCGGTCGGGGCAAGAGGAGACTTATTGTTGGCCAACGCTGCAGCTTTGTCGTGAGAAACATGATGGGCTGGAGACCAGTGTGGGCAGATTGGGCTGAAAAAGATCTGAGTTGCTTGTCGTAATTTTTTTTTTTTAAAGAAAATATTCGTGTCACCTGGGAATTTGCGGAAATTGAAGTAGCTCAACAACAGTGTGCCGTGTGCTTGTGTTTAGTTATTCGTTAGACTTACAACATGCCTTTCCTGTGCTAAGGCATTTATTTATTTGTTTGTTTGTTTGTTTATTTTACTTTGTCAAGCGTCTATAAGATAACAAATATAAGTATAAACATGATTATGAATACAGGAAATGGATAAGAATAAGTGGGGACAGGCACACTGGTGCACTTATGCACGCCCCTTACAGACATCTTACCAATAGGATGAGGTCAACAGTAGACAGTCTAAGGTTAAAGTTATGGGGGTTGGGATGAAACCAGACAGGTAGAGCATTCCAGGCATTGACCACTCTGTTGCTGAAATCATATTTTCTGCAATCGAGTTTGGAGTGTTTGGAGCAGTTTTATCTTAAGTTTGTATCTATTGTGTGCTAGTGTAGTGTTGCAGTTGAAGCTGAAGTAGTCATTGCCAGGTAGGATATTGTAGCAGATAGTTTTGTGTGCTACACTCAGGTCAGACCAAAGGAAGGATTGGCACTTTGGATTAGACTTTGAGAAAAGTCACAGTATGTACAGGTTTTGAGCCAAGGTGGCGCAGTGGTTAAATGCAGCACTGCAGGCTACTGCTAGATCAGCAGTTCAGCGGTTCAAATCTCACCGGCTCAGGGTTGACTCAGCCTTCCATCCTTCCGAGGTGGGTAAAATGAGGACCCAGATTGTTGGGGGCAATATGCTGACTCTCTGTAAACCGCTTAGAGAGGGCTGAAAGCCCTATGAAGCGGTATATAAGTCTACTGCTATTGCTATTGCTATTTGAGCTGTTTGAATAGAAGCTAGGAAAGGGCTGATTTTAGACATTTGCCTCTTTGAAAAAGAAATTTTCTTCATATGCAAAACAGGTTTGTATTTGCATGATACACATAAAGATACAATTTCCTTTTTGTGGCATTTTCACTGCTGGTGACTGCATAGATATGTTAACTTCTCAACAACAGTAAGGAAGTGGATATTTGTTGCTGCTGCCGCAGCCTCCTTTTTAAAGTTCCCAATCTAGTTTCCTTCCTTCTGGCAGTTTCTGATAGTCTGTATCTGAGGACTAACCAGGTCTGACCCTGTATGATTTTTCAAGATTGACTGGATTGTAGTCCATGGTGCATATTATTATCAGCCGAATCTGCTGCGGAATGAAGGCCTCTTGACTGAAGTTGGTTTATTGTATGTGTTCAATTTCCATAGCTGCCCATCTCAACTGTTGGTAATGTACCATGCTAGTCTACTTTGGATTGGTGAATAGACGTTGTTCCACTTTCCAGACTTGGCTCAGAAACAGTGACTGGCCCAAAGGTGTCCAGCTGGTTTCTATGCCCAAGGGAGGACTAGAACAGGATCTCCTTGCTCATGCTTTTTAATAAGCGAGATAAACTGCAGACTAGGTTATTAGCCTTGTTCTTACTGAGTGCCTTATCATTCCCTGGTTTTGTAACAAACCTACTTTAAGATACAATGTGCTGAAGACAAAATAGTGATTAAAGGGGAATGTTGTAACAGATGTTCAAGGCCACTCTGTGCTTATTATGCTTATTGGATGAGGATGGTGCTCTCTGAGCTTGCTTGTTTTTCAAGTTTACTTGTTTTTCTTGCAGATGTTTCATTACCCTAACTAGGTGATACAACAGTACAAAAATACAACTTACAACAGTTCATTTAGTGAGTGTTCCAAGTTACAACAGTACTGAAAAGTGACTTATGACCATTTTTCAGCTATAATCTTTGTAGCATCCCCATGACCATGTGATCAAAATTCAGACACCTGGCAACTGACTCATACTTATGACCATTGCTGTGTCCCAAGGTCATGTCAGCACTTTTTGCATGCAGTCAATGGGGAAGCCAGATTCACTTAACAACTGAGTTACTAACATCAACTGCAGTGATTCACTTAGCAATTGGGGTAAGCAAGGTCGTAAAAAGGGGCAAAACCCACTTAACAAATGTGTCGCTTAACAACATAAATGTTGGGCTCAATTGTGATCGTACGTTGAGGACTACTTGTACTAGTACTAGCATTGATGATGTTACCTAGATAAGGTAATGAAACATCTGCAAGAAAACAAGAAAACTCAGAGAGCACCAAGGACACCTCATTTCAACCCTGAGCTACAAATATCCCCTCTTATCGTTTCTATATATTTGTTCCAGGCTCCTCCTTGGGTGTTCCTCTTTTGTGCATTAGGACTCTTTATTTACCAGTCTCTGGATGCGATCGATGGAAAGCAAGCCAGAAGAACAAATAGTAGCTCTCCTTTGGGAGAATTGTTTGACCATGGCTGTGATTCTATTTCAACAGGTAACTTTTTAATTAGTTTAGTCTTGCATCATGGACAGATAAGAGTTGGAAGGAGGTCTTTTAATCTAACCCTTGTAGACTGTTCCCCTACAAAATATAGGATTGCTTCTCACTGTGAATTCAATTCATGCCTTCCTAGGGAACTTCAACAAACCCCATTCTCAAGTCCATCCTACAATTCTTCAGATGTAAATGAAGCCACCTTAATACTAGGCCTGTAAATTGCTTGCAGGTGGAATTGAAACAGTGCTTTGATGTGGGGGGAGCATATAATACCTGTCTGCAGGTCTTTAAATCATAAGTGACTTTTCCCAACATGTAATGGCAACTCCAGAGGGCTGCATTGGGGGAGGAAAATAGCTGTTTCTGAGTTTCCACTTGCTATGTGGGTACCCATGCATACTCCAGATCCAGAGGATGGAACAATTGTCAGCATTCAGAGCCACCCAGAAAAGTAGTCCTTTCATCCTGTGGAACAAATATTGTTTCTGGGCAACCAAAGAAACTTCTCTCCAGCATTTTCATCTAAAACAAGGGTGAAATTTGTCTTTCAAAAGGTAAAGCTTTTCCCTGCTCAATTGTGTCTGACTCTAGGGTGTGGTGCTCGGTTCCACCACAAATGCGCGAACAACAAAAGCGCGCCTAACTAAACCACGGTGACAAAACCGCGGTGACAAAAGCGCGCGACAAATGAGCGACGAATTAGCCCTGAAGCGCGCCGACAAAAGCGCACCGACAGAAGCGCGCTGTAACGTAACCCTAAACCTAACCCTAAACCTAACCCTAAACCTAACCCTAACCCTAAACCTAATCCTAAACCTTACCTTAACTTAAATTGCGCTTCTGTCGGCGCGCCGTTGTTGGCGCGCTTTTGACATCACGGTTTTAGCGGCGCGGTTTTGTCGGCGCGCTTATGACGTTTGCGCTTTTGTCGGGTCACGGTGGTGCTCATCTCCGTTTCTTAGCTGAGGGAGCCAGTATTGTCCAGAGACACTTCTCTGGTTATGTGGCCAGCATGACTATACCCCCGGGTGCACAGAACACTGTTACTTTCCCACTAAAGTGGTACCTATTTAGCTCCTTGCATTTGGATGCTTTTGAACTGCTGGGTTGGCAGGAGCTGGAGCTCACCCCATCACACAGCACTGGAATCTTGAACCTAGCTGTCAGCTTTCCGGCTGACAAGCTCAATATCTTTAATTGCTGAGCCATCACACCCTTTGGTTTTTTAAAACATTTAATTAATAGAATTTCTCACAGGTGGGATATTTTAAAAATGTCCTAGTAGGAAAAGCAATTTGAGAATGGAACCACTTATCAAAGACAGACATCTGATTGACATACTCTAAACCAGTGGGGCTATTCAGCTGGTTCTACCCAGTTCAGGTGAACCAGTAGCGGTGCTGGTGGGAGGCTCCGCCCACCCACCCAGATGTCATCACGTCCCGTTTTTTGATGCTCTGCGCATGCTCAGAAGGTCCGCACGCACTCACATTTGCAAACCAGTAGCGAAGGTAACTTGATTTCACCCCTGCTCTAAACAATAGTAGGCATACTCCTACACAAAATTGGAAGTTAGATCCAGGAGCCAAAATATTATCTTCCAGTTCTATAAACTAGCTCAATACGTATGAAGTAAAATGGGTACAAGTAGGGTGGTAATTTTTTAGATTAAATGAAGATCATATTAGCCACAATTCCTGGAATGCAAAGATACTTTTTATGGGTGCTCATTTTTTAAAAATACATGGTGTATTTCAAAAAGCAGGGATAAGAAAACACACGGGGTTTCTAAGATGGGATTTACTAGTAAGTGCAGGGATTCCCCCCTCCCCGCCCACACTTAATGTACTTCCATTTTACTTATCAATGAAAAGTAATTACTCGTTGTACTCAAAGTCTTAATTTATATATATTCTCCAAAACAGCTCTGAGATATAACCTAACTTAATTGGCCTTTTCAGTATTCGTTGGTGTTGCAGCCTGTATTGCAGGTCGTTTGGGAACAAATCCAGACTGGCTCTTTTTCTGTTCCTTTACTGGATTATTCCTGTTTTACTGTGCTCACTGGCAAACCTATGTCTCGGGCATGCTCAGATTTTGCAAGTAAGTGGATGCTTAGATAACTGAATTTACAACTTATCTTAAGAAAAATTTCCTGTCGTCCTCAATTGGGACACCAGTTTTTTTTCCCCCTGTAGGAAAAATGTTATTTGGGAATTCCATGCTGAGTTAATAGTACATCAGATACGATGATGATACTTCACAAAGTAGTTTGAAAGCTATGAAGGTTAAGTGAGGAGGATCAAAAACTTTGCAGGAAAAGTTGTGAGCACAAACCCTGCTATTGCTTTCAGCTAGCATGGTTGGAACAAAAAAGGGGATGAAAAGAGCCCTGGTGGCGTAGCTGTTAGAATACAGTATTGCAGGCTAACTCTGCCTAAAGCAGAGTTCAAACCTGACAAACTCAAGGTAGACTCAGCTTTCTATCCTTCCAAGGTCTGTAGTGAGGATCCAGATTGTTGGGGGCAGTATGCTGACATTGTAAACCACTCAGAGTATGCTGTGAAGCACTATGGAGTGATATATACAATCTAAGTGGTACTGCAATACCTTCAAACAGAGAACAGTCCTCTGTTTGAAGCAGTGGTGGGTTACGACTGGTACACCCTCATACGGGCGTACCAGTGCCTGACAGGAGCACTGGGTACCATTCCGGTACATATTTGAGCTCTTCAGGGCTTCCGTGCATGCACACAGAGCATACGGCACCTGTGCAACGCTCCGCCAAGCAGCTGGAGCATCACAGAGACATCACAGATGGCAAGTACGCATGTGCGTGCTGTGCATATTCATGTGGTGGCCGCCGGGCTCCCTTGCATCATACCGGTTGCAACAGGATCCGGAACCCACCACTGGTTTGAAGGTATTGTCATTTGAAGGAACTGTCTGGCTTGGATTTAATCCCAGTTTAGGTAGAAGACTATGAAAAGAGAAAATAGGCTTACTAGTATCCAGCAATTAGTATTTGGCCAGCAGCAGGCAAATAAGTAGATGTGAAGCTTGGCTCACATATCCCAAGTTATGATTTCTTAATCACAATTTGTGGAATGTATCAGGATTAGTTCAATTTACGCTCATCATAAGGCACAAAGCACAACATGGATGTTGTTTTATAGTGCAGGATAAGGCATTCAATTACTTTTATATTACACTTAGCACACAGGTAGAGCTTAGGTAAATTGGTGCTTTATCTGTTCTCCTTTGATGTATAAATCACCGCCCTAAAGTGGGTGTTACATTCCAGCTTTGGATGTGTAATGTTTTTGTTTATAATCCCAATTCAAAATTTCAATTGATTATAATTCAAGTTTGATTTATAACTGCCAACTTTGTTCCAAACAGCTGGTTTTTAAACTAAGGGAGTTTAACTTGATTTTCTTTAATAAAGCTCTGTCTTCATGCTGCATAGTAAACAGTTCTGAAAGGTAGAGTAAAACTAGTCTTTGATATGGCACCAAGCTGATGATTTAAAAGTAAAAATAATTATAATATAATTCCATTTCTTCTTCCACCTCCCCCTTTAGTTGCTGGCTTTAAATTTAGCATGTTAAGTACTGTATTTTCAGAGTATAAGACGCACCTTTTTCCCTCAAAATAGAGGCTGAAAATCTAGGTGCATCTTATACACTAAATGCAGCATTTTTTGCCTCCTGAAACACTGCCTCCGTCACCAAAATGGCTGTGCATAGCTTTTAGGAGGCTTATAGAGTGCTCCTGGGGGCTGGAGGAGGGCAGAAATGAGCGAAAAATGGGCAGTTAGTTTGCTCAATTTTGCCCCCCCCCCAGCCCCCAGGAGCACTCTTCAAGCCTCCTAAAGGCTATTCATGCCCTTTTTTCAAAAAGAAACAGGCCCCTTTTTGCGAAAAACGGGCCATATTTGGGAGGTCTGCAGAGTGCAAAAACTTTTTTTTTTAATTTGCCTCTTCAAAATCTTGGTGCATCTTATACTCCGGTGTGCCTTACGCTCCAAAAAATACGGTATCTTTATTTTGCTATAAAACGTTTACTTTTCTACTTTTTGGGAGCCCTTTAATAGTGCAAAAGCAGGTCTCAACTGCTCAAGCATCAAGCATCTAAAGCTGCAATTAGTTTCTAGTTCTTTCACAATAAATAAATTTACATCTTACTTTGGATAGGAGGAGATAGTGATGCTTTATTTATATTCCAGCCATTATTTCTGCCACTTTATACACTGAATTAGGAAAATATACTTATAAGAAATAAAATAAATTATTCAGCTACTTTCATTATTGAAGTTCCCTGATGTTTGCATTTATTTTAGAAAAATAACCTATAACCTTTGGTAAATGATTTCCCATTCATGAAAGCAATAAATCACTGCAGAGCAAAACATTTTCTTTCTTCTTCTTCTAGAATTGATGTAACTGAATCTGAAATAGCCATAATGCTGATGTTTTTGATAAGCTCATTTGGTGGAACAAGAATATGGGACACAAAGGTAAGTCAATATACCTATAGATTTGAATATATTTTCATATCTCTGAAACATATTGGTATTAAGTGATTCTAAGTTTGCATTTTGATGAACATTGATTTTTCTTCCCTTTTAAAAATAGGATACTTTTAAATGTTTATTGTGACATGTCTTTTCCCATGTGGTCCAAATATATTGTCACTTCTGCACTTGTAACGTGCTTTCTGGTGCATGAGTTTAAAACTACATAAAGAAAAAAGACTCAATATATTATAATTAAAGTTTATATTCAATCACTGCAATTATTTAAACGTATGGTGTTCCATAATACTTCCAGTTCTATATTCATTATTACGTATGTGTTGCCAGCTGACCATTGTTGTTATTCAACAAACCATGTAGCATTCAAAGGTGTACAGAATGTACTGCTTTAAGTCAGGGGTGTCAAACTCGATTTCATTGAAGGCCACATCAGGGTTGTGTTTGATCTCGGGGGGCCACGATGGGCATGGCCAGCTCAACGTCATTCGTGTTGGGGGCACCTGTGGTGGCCTGAGTGGTCTGCCAGTGAAAATGGACTTTCGAGCTCCATTTTTGACTGTGATGGCACCCTGCCAGGGAAAATGGAGCTTGTGAAGGCCTCATGCGGCCCTCATGAGCTCCATTTTCACTGTCAGAGGCACTGTGGGCTGGTCCTTTGCTGTTTCCAGGGCCAGGCCCGCAGGCCAGATCTAAGCACCCTGCAGGCCAGATCTGGCCCCTGGGCCTTCAGTTTGACACCCCTGCTATAAGTCTACAGGATGTATCTCCCTTTTATTTTCTGAAAACTTAAGAGCAAATTATGCTTCTGCTTGCAAAGCTGGACTATTTTTGCCAATATGTTAGGGTTTAGATTTACAGAAAAGTAATGAGAGAACTACTATTCAAAGGAGGCATGATCTAGGGTGACCTCTTGAAAATACTGACAACTATGTCCACTAGATATGATTTTCTCAGGTTGGATAAATCTGATCATTTTATGGTGATATCTTAGCCTCTCTGGATTTTTCAACCATTTAGAAATCCAACAGACTGAGTAAAAAAAAATATTAACTGCATTGTAAGGCAATAATGAAACCATTGCACAAGTATTTATATAGGTACAGTATACACTTTCAATATTTTACATTTATAAACATTTAAACAATTTGTAAGCATCACTTACCTGGCTTTACTCTTGAAACTGATTTAATATTCTGGCATGTTTGAATTATTGAATACCTGCATGAAACAAATTCAGGGTTCAAATGTTATTACTGAAACTTTTCAAGTTTTCTTTTGGAAATGAATTTTTTCCTCCCTGAAGCTACAGTAGACAGTTAAACTATTCAATTTAAAATCATCTTCACAGTACAAATTATTTTATTGGAATAATGGATTATTTAAAATACAGTAATCTTGGAAATAGCAATTTAGGTAATTTTGTATTCTGAAATGTAACCTACTTGGTTACAGGATTCATTTATTTTGCTTTTCTTTTTAACCTTGTGCTGCCTCTTGGAAGTTTCCTTCAAACTACAGTTGAATAAGAAAGGTAAATATTTATGCTAAGTTGTATTAGCTAGAATATATGGATAAATACAGTCTAAGCAAAATGGGCAGATGCTATTGGCATTTCCCGTGATGTTTACCTCTGTATAGAACAGTAAACCTAAAGGAACTAGTCATTTTCTGGAAATATAGTCGATGGTATATAGGTAGTTCACATTCAGAAGCCATTCAAACTTACAATGATCTTACAATTCCACTGAACAAGGAGACTTAAGAGCAGTCCTTGTAGTTGAAAAAAAATCACAGCATCCCTGTAATCACAACTGCAACTCGAGCATGAGTGTTGAAGCATCCCAGGGTCATGTGGTCATCATTTCTAACCTTCAGTTCCAGCTTCTGACAAGCGGAGTCAAAGGAGAAACCGGCAGGAGGTTGCAAAAGGGGATTACGTGACATTGTATCTTAATGACTGCAAGGGATTCACTTAACAACAGCAATTGGAAACTATTCAAATTGTCATTGTAAGTCAGAACAGTCGTGTAACATTGCCCTTTATGTATGCTTCAATTAGCAACAGAGCTGCTGCTCTCAATTACTGTTGTTAAGCAAAGACTACCTCTATGCAATCAGTTCAAGTTGCTTAAGAATATTTTCTTTCTTGATTCCAAATTCTGTCATATACTGTATAATTGTGAGAGAGTTGAAAGAATAGTGTCTGTGTGCCCCGTCCTTCAATCATAATCTGGGATCGATAATAGAATGTATGGATGTGAGTGGCATTTGCTTATAAGTGAAGGGAATTGAATAGTTCAGATAAATTGCTAAGTTTCAATAGTTGCGGAAAGTTTTAAACCTTTTAAATGAGCATTTTCTTTACTAGATCCCTCTGATCGAACTAGAGCTGAAGACATTACCTATTGCTGGCTTATTGGGTGGGGCAATATTTTCAAGTTATAATTATTTCCGAGTAATTCTTGGAGGAGGTGTGGGGAAGAATGGTTCTACAATAGCAGTAAGTATTTGTAAGATTTAATTGTTGGGTTAATGCAAATCTTAATATTAATGCTTAAGCAAATAGTTTTTGAGTGCTATTGTGTGTACTCATTTTTAGAAAGCCTTAAATCCAATATTCACTGTGAAATGTACTAATAAAATTTTGGTATAGCTTGAATTTATAGCTTCATATTACAAAGAAGTGGAAAGAAGATAATATAGCAGCTATGAAGTTTCTAGATCAGATTATTTGTTTAGTTCTTAAGTATCTCTGGAATTCTGGCTCACTCTTGCTAAGAGCTTTCAAAGCAGAGGCAATCAAACAACTTAGCAAGCAATTTGATAAGCCCTTTTTCACTTCTACCTGATGCAAAAGCCAAAATCCTTTTTAAAGGCTTTAGTGAACTATTGGGACACACTAGCTTTTACTCTTCCAAACAAAATTCAACTTTCTGAAACCACCACTTGTTCAGCAATTGTTCAAAGTGATAGTAGTGATGAACAAGGAGGACCTACAACCACCCTCAGAGTTTTGGCTGTCACTCTGTCCCTACAGTCATGTGATCATAATTCAAGTGCTTGGTTACTTGGTTCACAATTACATAATCATAGCCAGCCACTCTCACATGTTCTCCATTTGCAGTCTTTCCTGCCAGCTTCCCACAAGCAAATCAATGGGGAAACTAGCAGAAGGTTGCAAGTTGCACCTGTATATCACTTCCACTGATTTTTCTCATTGGCACTATAGATTATGAATGGGCCTGCTCTGTAACAACCCCCACCTGCCTATTCTGTGTAGCAGCCCCCCAAAAAACTGGGCTTGGATCCATAACCTACTTGTGGCCCGTACCAGCCCACATTCCTACCTGAATCTCCCACTAGACTGTCTGTATTCAGAAGCACCTGTCCGCAGGCTTTGCTGACCTACTTGCATTGATGTGTCCATCTGTAGTACTCATCCACCCACCTGCAGCTCTTATCTGCCAGGTTCTTGCCTAAGACTTGGGTCATTTGAGGTCTTCTCTTAATGGTACCCAGTCTCTGAGTTATGATAGCAAATAGGATGCAGGCAGTGATGCCTTGATTTAGGAATGCATTGCTTAATTGTGGAAATTCTGATCCCAATTGCCATCATAAGCTTGCCTCCCACATTTCTTAGGAGTTAAACTGTTCTGGGAGATTCTCCAGCTGTTTCTAAAACCATTTGGAAGCTTCAAATGATGAAAAAAGCACCTTGACCAATTCCATCTTCCAGTTTGAAGAGATTATCCATTAAATTCTGGGTGAATTCTAAATTCTGTCCCAAAGGTACTTTTTCAAGAAGCAAATGGACCTTCTGGTTTTTCTTTGAAAACATTTCACTTCTTGGTTGAGAAGCAAAATATCTTCAAAGAAAAACCAGAAAGTCCAGTTGCCTCTTGAAAAAGCACATTTGGGACAACCATGACTTGGATAACTGGGAATCTCTATAGACAGTCAAAAATCTGGTTTAATATTTAAAGGTCTAAATCACAGAATAGGGCAGATTTCTTCCATATGTTTCTTCCCACATGCAATTTTTTGTAAAAATAGATTTGATTCAAATTCAATAGATCATATTGTTTTGTAGTTTCTTAGACCTATTATATTTTTGGTATTGCTAATTATTTTGTAATTTATCTATTATATTTTAACATCAAATTATGTTTACTATTATTATTTGAGCTATAGAGAGAAATAACAGAACATACCTTATTTTAAAAAAATACATAAATGTCTTTATGTATTTCAGGGAACAAGTGTTTTATCTCCAGGCCTCCACATTGGTCTAATTATTACTTTGGCAGTTGTAATCTACAAAAAATCACCAACTCAACTGTTTGAAAACCATCCTTGTCTGTATGCCTTAAGTTTTGGATTTGTATGCGCAAAAATTACACAAAAATTAGTGGTAAAACATTCTTTATATTTGCTATACATACAAAATGTTTATCTGATGTAAGCCAAATATTTTAACATATTAAAGAATGCTACAAATCAACGTTAATTTGATATTAATAAAAATGTCAAACTAATACTGTAGTTTGATGCATATTCACCCAGAAATCAGGCCCTTTGAGTTCAGTCGAGTTTATTTCCAAATTAGTGTGATTAGGATTGTAGCTAATGTGGGCAAATTGAACATGTTTCTTAAAAACTACCTAGAATATCTAGAATATGATGATCATATATACATTCATTTTAAAAAGTGGACACTCACTACAAATTATAGTTTATTAAGACAAACAAACAAAACAACGAATGGTTTCATGGTTTTTGCCGAAGCAAATACCTGCAAAACAATATAGTTTCAGATTTAATTATTAAGGCCACATTTACCAGAAAGTCCACTGGACAGACAGCAAGATGAATTAGAAAGTATGTATTTACTCCATGTAAATCCAGTTTTAATTAACATTGAATTTATATTGTATATTACAATTTCTATTCTGCATCAAGCTTATTAAAGTCTGTATCTGTGATTAAGTGAGGAGAGCCACTACCAGCAAACAAAATCTGTTTAATATTTTTTGTAGTTTTTATTGTTATTAAGAAGTGAATTCTTGCTATTCTTACTGAGTGTACATTTTAGATCAATTTGAATAGTTTTTAATTTTATAGCATTCAAATGTCTCCCTTACGAGTTGATAGTACATTGCAAAAGATTAAATAGGATCTAAAAAGTCTTAATTTATAATCTAATTTCTGTTTATAGGTAGCACACATGACAAAAAGTGAGATCTATCTTCAAGACACAGCATTCATTGGACCAGGCCTCTTATTTCTAAACCAGTACTTCAGTTGTTTTATTGAGGAATATATTGTTTTATGGATTGCACTGGTAAGTAAGTGTGTTGTATTTTTATGTATAAGATTACACATAATGATTGGTAATTTGAATTTTGTGTGGATTGTCTAATTTATAAATCAAGAACTGAAAGGTACAAAGACATATATTAGCTTTATTTGTAACAAGGCATCTTGATGAGGAAAAGGCAAAGATGGTTGTGCTCCTTAAATAATGGATAGTGATTCTTCCAGAGAGGCAATAGAGGAAAAGAAAATATAGAATTAATCTACCTTGAAAATGTGAATCCCTTGTCTTAAAATAGCCTCCTCAAAGTTTATAGTTTTATAAAGAAAATAAGTTGCCATTCCTTATCTGTCCAAACTATGCTGGAGTTTATCCAAAGTAATATAAATTTAGACAAAATGACGTCCTGAAGAAGAACTAAGATTATTGGATCATGTCAAAACATTAAATAAAAACAAAATTTAAAAATCTTTAAATGTCTTTTTAAAAGACATCAAAAGACATAAACTAAAAGAATCAGAATTACTACTGAAAGTGATTGTGAGTTGTCAGTGTAGTCATGAAAGGATGAATGATAGATGTTGATTGTGTGCGATACTGGGATAGGAAACCCAATATCTTTACAATATTCCTAGAAACTCTATGCAATGAAGCATAATTATCCAAACATGTAGGAGATAGAGTAAATAAGAATACAATTAACATGCATCCTTTCCAATTGCTCCCCTGAAAACTGGCATACCAACAGCCTTACTGAAATATAACAAATATTTCCCATTTGAGCAGACCTCAACCATTGTAAATGACAAAAGAATAAAGTGAAGTCTTATTTCTATAGTCATTTCTATAACTCATTGGGGATGGAGTTCCTATCTGATGAGAAATCTGGCACAAATAAAAAGATGCATTGAAAAAGAAGCTTTGACCAGAAACTAGTTGTTTTCCTTGAATAGGTACTGGTGAAAAAAGTTAACATGTATCAGACGCTAGACTCTTAACTTTTTGAACATGAAATTATCCAGCTGCTATGTGAGGAAATGTTTGTAGAAATTCTATCATACCATTAGATGATATGAAAAAACTCATGAAAATGAATTATTTTCCCTAATTTCTCAGTGAAGATAGACAGGCATCTCATATTTTTTTCATATAATCTGTGTATTACCATTTTACATTTATACTTATCAACGTGCTTTTCAGCCATAGACCACATTCCTTTTGTCTCCCATTTAAATCTAGCTTGAAGCTGCTTAACTTTAGGGCTTATTTGTTTATTGCAGGCAAGAAAGATTCTAGCAGGCTTTCTTGTCTTCTTTGGGAATACCCTTAAGCTCAGTTTTCCAGACTCTTCTATGGAGAAAAAAGTAAGGGAAAAGGTAGAACATAGAGATAGAGAAAAAAGACTTGCACCATATGATGATTTAGGATTTAATGTTAACAACTGTTAGTATGGATTAGTTTCCATTCATAAAATGCATTGTTTCCAAATGTGTAGGTTTTATGGGATTGAAACGTACCAATATATTTACATTTATTAATTCAATGCCAACTCAGAAGGGAAGGCAACCATTGTCTTTTCATTTTCATTCATTCCTCTGTAATTTACTGGATGCAGTTAGACTTCTCTTCCTGGGGGATGGAAAGGAGGGAAAATTAAAGTTCTGGAGAAAGATGTATTTTCTATAATTGTACAGAACAGTAAAATATTAAAAATAGAGCAATTCTCACTTGATTGGTAACTTTTTTCCAATTGGCTTTATATGAGTTTAAATTATTTGCTATACCCAATAGTAGGATAAAAGGAAGAATTCTGTTGTATGCAATAGCTGCTGTAATATTAACTTGTAAGCTTTCCCCCCTTTCTTCATCTTTAGTTCATCTCGTTGTTTGATTTGCTGAGATACTTTACTGGAATATGCATACAGATTGCTGCTCATCTTCACATACAAGTCTTCAAGCTCTCACCTCCTCAAGCTCTTGAACAGGTTCAGAATCATAATGAGTGACTTATAATTAAATGTGAAGAGAAGTAGGGAGAAATCTTGATTTATGGAAAATATTGTTTTTAAAGAAATATAAACCTGAAGGCTTTTAAGAAAACCAAATATATGAAGGAGTTCATAATATGAAGGAGTTCATAAAATTTCAAATTATACTAAGACATATAGTTATCTTGATGAGAATCATAGAAACTTTTGTTAAAAAATCTGTGTACTTTCTGTTTGTATACACTTATGGTTGAAAGTCTAATGAAGGTAATCACTAGCATGGTCTATTCCATTAATGTATTTGACTTTTTAGGAGAGTAAATTTACCATTAGTATATAGTACAAAAATTACATAATAGCTCATTGAACATTCTGTCATGTCTCAAGCTTTCAAGAAATTGGCTAAAAATGTAACCAATGTAGTTAAAGAAATCAGTGATCAAAAGGATATTGTATTATTTTCAGGCTGACCAAACTATAGTTTGTAGTTTTACTTTCAATTAAAGTTTGTGGTAGACAGAAACATTTAAACATTTTCCTCCCCTGGCATCTGACACTTACCCCTGAGCGGTAGTGCTCAGCTTACAATGGCAATTGGAACCTGAATTCCCATTAAACAATAGTCATAAAGCACAACATTGTCACTTAGCAACAGAAGTCCCTGGCATTACTAAATTGCATTGGCTGCAATTTTTGACCAGTTTCTTAATAGACTTTACTTGTGGGGAGATGGCAGGGAACATCAAAAAACATTATCATATAATCAGAGATGCTGCAATGGACAGAAATATAAGGAGCAATCTTAAGTACCATTTGTTCAGTGCCATTGCAACTTTGAATGATTGCTGAATGAATGGTCATAACCCGAGGATTACCTCTATTTGCTTTTCATCGAATGAAAATATGGGATTAGATGCCCTAGTTTGCTATTTGCAAATTGTAACTTCCCAGACAGCTGTTTATAAAAAAAGAAAATTTGCGAGTGGTGTGGGAAGAGTAACAACTGCAACGAGCCTGCATATTAGAATGAAATCCATCTTTTTTAAAATGTGAAGCTATTCCATTTTTGAGCATAATCTGGTCCATTACATTTAAAACAACAAAAAATCTATTTTCATTTACACAAATGTGTTACAAATACATTGGGATTATATACCTGCATTTTTAATATTATACATTAACATTTTTAAATATTATTTTGCATAGCCAGCAATACATATTCTTCCTTTTGAACGTTTAAGTCTCTAGAAAAACTTACAACTAGTTCTTTTCCTTGTGTTGTTAAATGATAGTTTATTTTTCATGCAACCCTGAGGTTTGTTAATTTATTAATTTATCTTTCAAAAATTATTCTTAGGTTATGGAAAACAAATATAATAATGTAGAAGCCATCTAAGCACATTTAACAGAAATTATGCTTGATTTCAGAAAATGTGTTTCATCTTAGTTTTGATACTATAATAAAAACAGTTGTAGGGTTTCTACACTTTCATAAGAGAATCAATCCCAAGCGGCCACTTCCCTATATATGAAGTAAAAACATTCCAATCTGCATCACTAATTATTATATCTCTCTAGAAATTAGAAAACCCAACAGAATTATAAGAATAATCTATTACCTTGACTTTTAAATGAAGCTTAAATAAAAAGTTTCATAAGCTATTATATAAAAATTACATTTGCAGATTCAGTTGAAAAATTGCCATTATGCAACCATGGTGAATTCTATATAGAAAACCAGTACTTAATGCAATGGCATCATGATAATTAGTAAGTGCCAAACCTTGATATTTAAATATAATCAAACATTTCAAGCAAATTTTGGTGAAAAATGAAAGCAATATAATTGATATTTTTTTAAAAAGATCAGATGTAAGTCAAACACAATTCTAAATTGCTTTAACTATTCCATAACTGTGTAAATACTGCATTTGTAATGTTTCAATGTTTTTGAACTATGAAAATGTAAATTACCTTTTCAAATTTTGATTCGCAACCTCATTGAATCTGTCTTGTAGTATTTCAATGGATGATAAGAAACATTTCATTTCAAATTTAATGCTTTCTTACTTTCTATTCAATAATCACTCCAATGGTACTTGTTTTTTATTAAATTACATAAACCAATATTTTCAAAGCACTAGGTTTGATGTATCAATTTATTAGCCCATAACTTTTCCTTCAAATAATACATTAGTATATTAATACCTTTAAATTATTACAATACTAAATCTGGAAAACATACAATGTAATAAGATAAGATTGTAAGGAATTTGTAAACAGATTGTTCAATTCTTATGTTAAAGCACTTTACTTCTAATGTGTGACTGATTTTCCCCCACCCCCAGCTTTTAGGACTTTTTCATTTTGACTTGAATTTCCAATTCAGCTAATGGACTTTTGTAACCACTGTGCCTAACTAGGGATAAGTCTACAGTATAGATATTTTGAAGTTTACAGATACTATCATAACCCATACATTTACATTTGTAATTTGAAAATGAAGGGAAAAAAAGTATGTTAAGGTAAAAGAATTATATTGTGAAAAATGAAAAAAACAGTAATTGTTATTATTTGTTGATTTCTTTTGTAACAATGAAGTATTCAGGCACATGTAATTTTTAACATGGAATGTGAAACAGTCTCTTTTTTCTTCTCACAATGGCTAATGTGTATAATTGTATCATATTATTTAGGTACAAGTTGTTTCTCCATTGAACCATCAGTATAACATGGACTGAAGAGATTTGCGAACAGTTGCCATCTCTTGCTGTTGCTGTTATGAGAAAGAAAGAAAAATATATTGATCAAATGCAACATTTTGTATCAGTTCTCTTAGCTGGTGAATTATAAACAATGTTTACTTTTTCTATTTAAGTTGTTGAAGTTTTCATAAATCAGTATTAATACTTACTGTGTCCATCATGATTTTCTTTTGCCACATGGACATTTCTTTGCGAAGTTCACTTTGTGCCCCTGCTAAAAGACTTTCATGAGTCTTTTCCATGTCTTCCATACTCTAAAATTAAAATTCACTTCCATGACAACCAGATAATAATTCACATCAAGAAATCTCTTGCATTTGCAAAGTCAAAATATAGACTAAACCTTCAGAATGCTTAATATTTTGGGAAGCATAATTTTGTAAATATGGGAAATGTTAACCTTAGCAAGATAGCTAGAAAGATAATAGAAAAATCACTGCATGCAACATTTATGTAATATATGAAGAAAGTTTGAAAGTGGAACATAGTTGAGATGATACATATTACATAAGAAATTTGTCCAGGAATGAAAATGGGATGATGGATAACATTATCAACACCAGTATGTTATACTAGCAATGTTAGACTGATCACAAAATTACATGATGGAACAAAAATTAGTAGAAATTTGACAGAATAGTTAAAGAAAGTGGTAACAAATCTAAATAGTTAATATCTAGTAGTAGTAATGACTTTCATTTTAAAGCATAAAAGTATTACTGTGGCTTTAACCATATTATATATGTTGTGCAAGTAATATTGCACATCATATATACTTCAAGCACCATTATGAAGTTTTAACTGAAAATTACACATTCAAATGTGAACTTGATAAAACTATGTGCAATTTGATTTTAAAATGACCTTTATAAACTGCTCATACAACTGCTTAATTGTTTTCAGCCTTTGACTTTGAACTATTCTTGCTTGCTGGAAAGCTTTCTGTTGTTGTCGAAATACATTCTGAAGGAGAAAAAAGTATAATGGTTAATAAGTTGGTATAATTCAATTATAGAAATTTTCTGTTAACAAAAGACATCAGGAATAGACTTACTCCAAGATGCATGATACTGCATATTTTAAGTTTCAAAATTCTGTGCGTAAACCTGAATTCAACTTGAATCTCGATGTTCAAGTTTATTTTGGGAAAGAGATTATTTACAAAACAATTTGGACAGCTAGTTTTAGACTCAGTTGTGGCAGAAAGGAAAATTGAACATTTCTGACCTATCTAGTAACTGGCCTTAAATCTCAATTGTTTTTCGTGGTTAAGCAAATCTTATAAAGTACCTGACTTTGCTAAATTTACTTGAATTTCCTGCATGCTGGGGGAACAAATATTTTCACAAAGTTAGTAATGCACGCAATTCTGTATCACTGAATATTTCATCTTTGGTTATTGAATGATAATTTCTCCTATACAAGCCATCTTCAACATACAATCACAATAAGGACCAGTATTTCCATTGTGGTAAGCAAGGTGGTTGTTAAGTAAGTCACACTAATTTTATGTCAGTTAACTGAATCACTGCAGTTAAGTGAATCACAGTCATTAAGTGAATCAGGTTCCCCTCATTGACTTTGCTAATCAGAAGCCCAGCTGTGAAGGTTGCAAGTGGAAAACACATGACATGGGATGTTGTGAATGTCATAATACATGCTGGTTGTTAAGTGCCTGAATTTTGATCACATGACCATGGGGAGGCTGTGATGGTTATAAGTGAGGACTGGTTGTAAGTCACTTTCAGTGCAGTTGTAACTTCGAATAGTCACTAAACGAATGCTTGTAAGTTGAGGGATACCTGTATCGCAGGAGGAAAAAGAAGTCAGCATGATATAGCAATCTGGTTAGTATAATAGAAGAAAACAAACCACTAGCTTTTCTTCCTGTTCCTCTGCTTTCTGTATATCAGCATCCCATTGTTGAAATACATGTAGGAACTGCTGAGAGTACTCCTGGTTAACCTTTTGCCTGCAATATATTTTTAACATTACAAAGAGTGCAATATGTAATATCTTGTAAAATAAATCCACAGGAATATGAAATGGTGACTTTAACAGACTAAATTGCATGCTTGAGGGTACTCCTGGAAGTTGCAGACTTTAATCCTTTAAGTATCAACATTGTGGCATTTTAAAATATTGTAAAACTAAAAAATGAAAATCAATGTTTTTAAATGTTTATTTTTAAATTCCTGAGTTAATGTAATCCAGATTCACTGACATTATGTGTAATCCAGATACCAAAAAAAGCAGCTAGGATATTTCTCCAACGGGTAAGTTTGTTTTTCAGTAAGCAAAATAAACAAAATTTAATCATAATTTACAGGTAGTGGTCATGTGACCTTATTTTCAGCACTTGGGAGTCACATTTATGGGGTTTGCAGCATCCTGCAGTCAAGTGATCACAATTTATGTTTTTGTAGGAAACTGGCATTTACTGGCAAAAACTAGCCTATAGTAAACAATTAGTTCACTTAAAACTGTGTTCATTTAATGATCATATGGTTTTGCTTTATAATGTGTTCACTTAATGACTGCTGCAAACGAGTTTGTAAAATGAAATCGTCACATTGTGGCTGACTTTACAATAGTGTCGACATGACCAAAATTGCAAGCTCAATTATAGTCATAAGTCAAGGACTAGCTGTAAAGAATTAAGTAATTATTTTCCTGTGAAATATATATTACTCTTGAACTAACTGACCTTTGCTCCTGTTGCGTTTTCCAAACAAATTCTATTTTCTGGTTGCTTGTTTTAAGGGAAGCCTTTGTATACATTTCTAATCTTTTTCTTTTAGCCAGAAGAGCTTTGTTAATATCCGCTACAGTAAGAGAATAGTTTTTAGCAAGTAGGTTTAACACTTTGTAATAAATCCAAACATTACTATAGCACCTTTTCAGACTATTTTGAGTATTGTAATACTGTAATACTTTCAATAAGCCAGTATACTGATAAATACTGAGTCATTAACATTATCAAATGGATAAATTCTACTACAATACCAAACCGTGCTGTAGACACAATATGTACTAATGTACAATGATCAACAGAAAAAGCAGTAAAACAGGATTTCGTTACAGTTCCACTTTATCCTTGGGTGAAACATTTTCAGTAAAGCCATTTCACAAGTTTAACTTAGCTTGAGAACCAAACTGAAACTGCATTAATTACAATTTAAGAATATGCTTTTATTAACATTGCGCCTGATTAAAGTTTAAATGATTGTGAGTAAATTATATAATAAACTACATATAACAAGAAGCAATATCTTCTGGGGGGAAACTTGATGCACATGAAGACCAAAACTTTGCTACAGACCATCATACTATTAGGTGCAGAGAAATAAAAACAAAACATAGATTTTAGATTGAATAAAAATGGTAATTCAATGTTGGCTATCAATTTTGAATATACTATGTATGTTTACCTACTACTGATGTTGCACTTCAAATATTAATATATTTGCACGAGGCACTGCAAGAGAAGCAAGCAGGCCATGGAGGTAGCAAGAGGAATATGGAGAGGCACGTAACTTTCTTTCCGTCCCAAGACACCAGCTGGGCCAGCTGCAGCTGATGCCACTGCTCTCGTCGTCTCCATGGCCAGCTTGCTGCTCTTGCAGCGCCTCACGCAGCACACTTAAACTTAGCGTGCTTCACAATGAGGGAGATGGCATCCCCTCCTCCTCCTCCTCCTGGAGCCATTACAATGTGGAGCATCAGCTGCAGCCGGCCCAGCCAGTGTCTCTAGGCGGAGAAAAATCATGCATCTCCCCCAGCAGCTAAAGTGCACACAGGACTAACAAGGGACTAAAAAAGACAAATAGAGGGGCACTTCATTTCTGCTTGGAATACGGAGCAAGTCTCCATCTGCTGCCACCACCCTTCTCTTCTCAAAGTAGGTGAGGAGTGAGTGGGAGGGGAGGACGAGGGGTGGGGCCAGCCAGTGGTGGGATCATCCGACAGGGAGCCGCAGCAGGGGGACAAAAGAACTTTGTTTATTAGGGAACTATGTCAAAAAAATCCCCCAACCCTTGCTTGTTTTTAGAAATGGGAGAGAGAGAGAGGGAGGGAGAAAGAAAAAGAGAGGTGAAAAAGATGAGAAACCCAGAGGGGGAAAAGAAAGATGAGAGAGACAGAGATGGGACAGAAATGAGAAAGAGATAGGGAGAAAGATGAGAGAAAGAGATGGGAAAGAGATAGGGAGAAAGAAAGATGTGAGAGAAATGAGAAAGATGAGGGAAGGAGAAAGAGATGAGAGAGGAAGAGAGAGAAAGAGATGAAGAAGAGAGAGATGACAGAGACAGACATACAGAGAGATACCTGTTTAAAGGAAAATACAGAGAGCCACAAAACCTGGGTAGGCAATGGCCTGTGTGGTGTGTGTGTGTGTGTGTGTGTGTGTGTGTGTGCCATGAGTGATGTCAAGTTGGCCACGCCCACCAAGATTTTTTGGCTCCTGGTGTTTTCTTTTCTGTGGGAAATGGGTCCAAATGGCTCTAGTATTTAAAGTCCCAGTGACCGACCCAGATACTATATTGCAATATTATCCTGCGACACTTATATTCACCCTCATGCATGTATAATAATAGTTATATGAGTATTTTCCAAAACATACCTCCAAATCGTTCCAGCATATTCTGCACTTCTCCCCTATAAAATAGATTAATTTTAAGAGTAACTTCTGTACATTAAGAAAATTTATATTTTTCATATTGTTCTGTAGCAACAAAATAGATTTAATATAGCATGACAATTACAGTTAATATACACCCACATACTAAATATATAAAACATGACATTTTAGTAAAACATGTTGACAAAATCAGTACTGTGAATGGCACCTACCAATATTAAAAAATACCATAAAATAGAGAAAAATACAGAGATATTAAATGAAATAATTGAATACGGTACCTGTCAAGAAATAATTAAATAGCAGTATTATCTTCAAACAATGGTTACTGAATTCCTGGGTTCAATTAACATTCAGCTAATTCTGAACCAAGCAATCTGATATTTGTAGCCTTTATATAATAATAGCCAAATCACTGTTAAGTACAGTATGTGACTGGCTTTCTGTATTTAGTATGTGTGTATTTTATTGCAGCCACCTTGTCTGAACTTGATGAGAATCATAGGATCAAAGGGAGGATATTCAACAATGGTATTTTATTTATAGCTATTGCTAGTATGCTAATCTTTTTTTGCTTTTCATAAAAGTAATTGTGGAAAATTAAAAAACCCTGAATCAAATTTTGTAAAGAGAGGAGGCAAAGTTTTATTTAATAAATTCAGTAGTTCGTATTTGGCTTACTATTAGTTTATTTACTTTACTATACAAAAAAACAAAAACAAATGGATCTTTGTCAAATCAAATTTGGATTTCAGGTTCCAATTCTATAATTTTTTTCTTAGAAGCAACTCACACTTAATTCAGATAGATTTATTTTCTATTTTTACTGTGAAAATAATTGTGTTTTTCAATTACAATATATTTGCAATACAGAGCTATTTTAATATTCTAAATTAAGTTATACAGGTAGTCCTTGTGTTACAAAGGCAATTGGGACTGGAATTTCCATTGTCAAGTGATACAATCGTAAAACATGATGTCACATGACCGCTTAGAAAAAACAATTGCTGCTATCCACATTGGTCTTGTTAGGCAAGACTCATGGATGGTTAAGCAAGAACTTCCTTGCAATTTCCTGCTGGCTTCCAACAACCAAAATCAGTGGGGAAGCTGGTAGAAAATTGCAAGTTTTGGTAGCTTGCAAGCAGGCTGGGAGATAGATAAGAGCTGCTGCCAGGTGGGGAAGGATATGCAAGCGGCCAGGGAGACAAAATGTTAAGTGCAGCAAGAGTCCAGGAGGTTGTGTAGACAGTGGTGTGGGGCAATGGCATGTAAGTGAGGAGACTTACCTGAGCAACTTGTGATTTCCCCTGCTGGCTTCCTGATTTTTGTGTATGAAGCAAACAGAAATGATCACAAATTGCAATCACATAACTGCCAAAGCATGGAAACATAAGTGCAAATAAGTTGTCAAGTACCCAAATTGCGATCATGTGACTGCACAGGTGCTGGAATGGCTGGAACTTAGAGTCAGCCATAGTCACAACTTGTCCAGCATCATTGTAACTTCAAATGGTCAATGAATAAGTGGTTGTTAACCAAGCACTGCCTGTACCTAGGTATAACTTGCTAAAATCTCTCATATATCTAATATGGAGCTCAGCATATCTGGTCTGAGAAAATCAGGAAAATGTGTTGGTTGTAGGTATCTTCTGTATTTTTGTAATGTAATGTGTATCCAGTTTTGCACCACAAATATGGTAGTCCTATTCTATTCTATTAGCATTTATTAGATTTATAAATTCTGTTCTGTGTGATGGTTGTAAGTCAAATATCCAATTCAATTCTTAGTACAAAGAGAAGCTTTGAATGCTTGAAATTTCTCACATTGGTAATTTTTTAATCCAACCCAGTAATTTAACAAATTCTTAATTAGGTTTCTATGTACAATAAAGGCAATCTATTTAAATGTGCACACATAGACGTTTTTTGCAATGCCATCTTACACTCACCTGACAATCTTTCTATGCAACATCATCTCCGAGTTGATATACAAAAAATTAACAGTGTTGCCAAACTTGTGAAAAAATGTATACATTTGCATTTCTGATTGACTACTATAACTATAGCTGCTCATATACTGTATAATTACATTTAATATAACATCTGTGCATCAAAAAAGTGAGTGAGAGAGCAATTTACCCAACTTCATCCTCAACTCCCTCATGAGGAGTTACTGGTCTTTTCTTCCCATGTTTATCTATCACTGGAGCTTCATCTTTATAGAAAAGCAAAACATAAATTTAATTAACTGCATCACCAGGAAAGATGAAAAAAACAGATCAGTATTTACTATTCCTTAGTATTCCTCAAGATGTGTGAATCTCTCCAACTACTAAATGCATCTTGTGTCCACTCCAATGCATGAGGCAATTGAAGCTGTGACATGGTAATTACACTCACTAATCCAATCATATTTTTGATACTCAAAGCATATCCAGTTTGGAAAGACTGTGTCCAATAATTTTGGTATATAGTAAGCTTCTATGGAGTAGAGTTTTATGTTTAAATTGCCTTTATTTATCTTTTTGTTTTTAGTGCAACAAACTATGATAGCTACAACTTGGGAAATTACTATATATACACTTCAGAGCTCTTAGTGTTTTGAATTAGGATATGAAAACAGTTCAAATGCCTCTAAATCACTAAAAGTATAACATAATTCTGCTATTTCCACTCCCATAAGCACAACATGAATACAATATTTCTTTAAATAAATATCTATCCAGTTGTACTGGTTCACAACTACATGATTGTTGATAATTGTTTACTCTACTTTCCATCTCTCAAAACCTATCTGTAGATAAATTTCACATGACAGATAATTGAGTTTCTAAACAATGGATATATGGTGTATTAGTAGGGTTTTTAATAATTAAGCTGACTACTGCACCTTCTCTAATGTCCTCGTCAGAACCACTCAGATGTTTTTTTAGGTCATCTTCAAATTTATAGACATGTACAGCTGCACTTTCCTGTGTTCGTTTGGCTATTTTCCCTGTGGATTTTCTTCCTGATGGTGCCATAATTTTCTAAATGCTGTAAAATTTACATAAATACACATCAACAACTTTCAAATGTCACGTTTGTTTAGTTAAATCTGAATTCATAGTACTGTTGTATCTTTTTGTAAAGCTATCGTAATTGGAATTCACTGTTATGTCTCTTACGTACAGAATTTCTTATACAAACACATTTTTCACAGATGAAATTAGTGTGAGGTTATCACAAAATACTGTCTGTTTTGAACTCAACCATTATATATAAAACTACTATTTCATGATGCAAATTCAACTGAATAAACCAACCTCATAAATTAACAACCTAATTTAAGTAAACTGCAAAAACAAATTAAAAAGTACTATTTTATTATTATTCCAACTTTATAGATTTTGTTTGTTTCTGTATCAAATTTAAACTGTTGGCTCATTAAAGTTGTTTGTGAATCAGTTGCAAGTCTCAAAATGTGATATCATGTTTCAATATTTAAATAATGTTAACTGGAAAGTCCAATATGCTAGAAAAGAGAAGTCCCTGTTGCTAGTGAGACTTTAAAAACCTATCACCAGAAACTTCCTTTTATGCTTTTAAGCATCAGCTAAAGAAGGAGGACACACTGTATTGTCAAGATTATTGTTCGGCATTTTCTTTATTACTCTGGGACTGGCTGTTGGCAACTTAGGTGTACTATATAATAACTATATACACATGAAACACCGACTGAAACAGAGACACAGTAATGGGTTTTTTTTAGTATCAAGGCTGTCTGTAGGTTTAGGATTTTATTTGTATTAGACTGTAAAATTCTCTATACATTATTGGCCTGTGTTACCGACGTTAATAATTTGGGATTGGATCATGCAGGCTGAAAGTCTACATATAAATAAAACTCTGGGAGAGGTTTAATAAATGCGATGTAAGCCTTTTTTGAGTATCCCATTTCCTTAATCGGCCCATCTTTTCCTTCGCTCGTCCTGGAAGAGTCTCTCCCCTGGAGATGTGCTCCTTGAGAGGAAAAAGGACCGCGCAAAACTCTCTCTCTGCTCGCCCTTTCAAAGCAGCTGCTGCCTCTTTATTTCCCGCCAAAATCACCTCAGAACCGAACCGGCGGCCCCGCTTTCTGATCGAGCTGATCCCTCTCCCGCCCGCATACCAGGCCAGCAGCAGCCACCGACCGCTCACACACGCACTCCACACCTAGGTTATGCCTCCCGCCCCAGCCCGTCGCTCTTGGTCCCCGCAAAGAGGAAAGAAGACCCGAGCTGAGGAGAAAACACACCGCCCGCGCCAGGCTCTCGCTCTCCTGGAATCTTCCCCGCCCTTTCTTCAAAGGTCCGGTCTGCGCTTGCGTCAGAGAGAGCGGCGGCGAGAAGAGCCCACGTGGCTCGCGAGGGAGCGTTCCTGACCGCGTGCAGTTACAGCGGTAAACGAAGTTGGAGCGGCGAAATGATTTCGGTGCTTTATTTCTTCACCACCACTGAGGAGTGGGGAGAAAGGACACCTACACGCCCTGAGAGAGGGGAGCATATATACATCGATAAAAATGAATAACACAGAGACGTACCCAAGGTTGCGCGATGGACAGTTGTGTGTGTGTATATATACACACACACACACGTTTTCGTAGATTTTCACGAGTGTAGGTATGCTGGTCTTGTTGTATTCTGGTCTTTTCCCGTGTAAGATTGAGATTGTGTTATATATATATATATATATATTGTGTTATATACACACACACATATATAACACAAGGTTGCGAGATGGACAGTTGTGTACGTGTGTGTGTATATATATACATACATACACACACACGTATATATACACATCTACACACACACACACACACACACACACACACACACAAACATATATATAGGCAGTTGTGTGTGCCCAAATAAAGCTTTTTGAACCTACTGCATGTGTGCTTGGTGTTACTTGAACCTAACCTGAATGCTTTTTCACCTGAACATCTGATCTAGTTCACAAAGCCTTTCAATTCCACTCCACAGATACATCCACACACACACTTTATTTTAGAAGTTTCACTTGAGGTTTAATACTGTCCCCTGCATGCTTTCTCATTTTTAGATAGTCATCCAGCAGCGACAATGTTTTGGTGAAAGCCCTTGAAGCCAAAGTCTAAAGATTGGAAATAGCTGAGCACTCTGAGAAACAGCGGCTTCATTTAAAGAGAAAATAAGGCAGAAGAGATAAAAAGCAGCTTTCCCACTGCAAAGATTTTATTAATAGAAAGCAAGCAGAGACCACTTTTTTTTCTATTTCCTTATGGTACAGAAGTAAAGCTATAGAATTTTAAGCTGCCCAGAGTCATTCAGTCAAGTTGGGCAGCTGTGAAACTGAATGGATGAATGTGTGCATATATACATGTACAATGGGTAACACTAACTTTACTGCAGGTTGTTGGAAGATTAGAATTGGGGGTGCAGCAAACCAGAGGAATATTTTTTTAATTTTATTTTTTTTGCAAGCATGTATAATAGATTTAAGTATAAACATGATTATGAATACAGGAAATGGATAAGAATAAGTGGGGAAAGTAGGACAGGGACGCTGGTGCGCTTATGCACGCTTCTTACAGACCTCTTAGGAATGGGGTGAGGTCAACAGTAGACAGTCTAAAGTTAAAGTTATGGGAGTTGGGATGAAACCAGACAGGTAGTGCATTCCAGCCATTGACCACTCTGTTGCTGAAGTGGTATTTTCTGCAGTAGAGTTTGAAGCGGTTTACCTTAAGTTTGTATCCATTGTGTGCTTGTGTATTGTTGCAGTTGAAGCTGAAGTAGTCATTGACAGATAAGACATTGTAGCGGATAATTTTGTATACTACGCTCAGGTCAGACCGAAAGTGGCATAATTCTAAATTGTCTAAGCCTAACATTTCAAGCCTGGTGCTATAAGGTATTCCGTTGTGAGCAGAGGAGTGGAGGACTCTTCTTGTGAACTATATCTGGATTCGCTTGATTGTATTAATGTCTGATATGCAGTGCGGGTTCCAGACAGATGAGCTGTATTCAAGAATAGGTCTAGCAAAGGTTTTATATACCCTAGTTTGCAATGCAATATTACCAGAGAAGAATCTTCACAAGATTAGGTTAACAACTCTTAATGCCTTTTTGACAATGCTGTTATAGTGAGCTCTGGCACTTAGATCATTAGAAATGAATACTCCCAGGTCCTTGTCAGAGTGATCCACGCGGTCATATCTGCCCAGCTTGTTTTTGGTGTTCTGATTTTTTTTTAACCAATGTGTAAGATAGAGCATTTGTTGGTTGAGATTTGGAGTTGCCAATTGTTTGATTATTGTATTGGTGCTGTCATCTACTAGTTGTCTATGTTTTCATTCAGATCTGATAGCCCTAAGAAAAGACTTCTGCCATTTTGTACTGAAAGTCAAAAGGTGGTCCCAGTCAAACTTAATGAGCATACACATGTTCATAACAAGGTGGTAGATGGCTATTCCAATTGCTCCCTTCACAACTTAAAAGCATAGGGGAAAAAGCAAAACAAGTATATATTCTTATTGGTGAAATGAATATTGTAAAATGCATTTTTCATGGCTGCATTATTGTACGTTTTTCATGGCCCTCAATAGTGCTTTTTGCATTTTCATTTGAAAGTAATCTTAATCTTCCAAAAATGTAGCCAGTAGCTCTAACACAAATTTATTATATTTACTTTGGCTCCTGGTAGTGAACTTGACTTTTTCAGTGGAGCTGGGCATCTGTGACAATTATATCCCCTGGGCAGTTCTGATTTCAACTTGGACTCAAAATAAATGGCAGCAGTCATACTTGGTTACCAAATTTGGAAAACACTGAATCCAAGCATGCAGAAGTAGAAATCAATGCAGCTATGAAATCCTTATTCCTCATCTTTTCCAATCATTAACTCCATTAATCAGTTCACTTTATTGTTCTTTTAGCAAAATGTCTGCAGAAGGTTTCCAGTCTTTTTTAAGTACGTTTTGTTTTTTTCCTTGATCAAACAGGTCAGTTTTGTCATTTCCAAATGTTAGTCTTCATCATTTGATAACTGAAATAACTCATATAACTAAGTACAGTAATACTTTTTATTGTTCATTTTTATTAAAAGTTTTTACATAGCTAAAAGACATATAGCAGTAGATAAAGAAAAGAAATAAAGGAGAAAAAGAAAAAGTGCAGAACAGAATACAGTTAAAGGGAAAAAAGCCCCATAGTTACAGAAGCTACTTCTACCCTTCTTATTATTACTTATTATCCCTCTGCCATTTTTAGCATTACAATCTCTTCAGCCCTTTATTCAATTTTTAAGGTTTTAGTAAAATGTTTTTTTTTAAGTTAAAAAGAAATTACTTTACAGAAACAGAAAGAAATTTATTTGTATTTAAAATTAATATTTTTTCTAGATAATGAAAAAGGTGCCTTTTTATTTGGAAATATTTAACAGTTTTCAGAAAATTAAATCTTTGATAATTCTTTGACACATCTTCCAGAAAACATTTTAAATCAGTGATGCTATTAAAAGAAATATATATTTTACAGCATATATACAATGAAAAGATTTTATCTTTATTATAAAATGACTGATGTAATCTAAACTCTAGTAAAGTTATTTATGACTGAGGACAATCCATTCAAAATATCTTTTTTAAATTATCTTTTTTTCTGTTCCTCCTGATTTTGGAAAATTACTGATAAAGCAGATTACAGAAGAAATCTCAGTTTTCTAAAAACATGATATGGGAAATTAAGTCGATATCATGCTAAAACACTTACAAAGCAATACAATGTACGACAAAATGTAGCCACGCATTTTTACTACTAAAATATACATGGTTGTATAAATAATAGTTACATCTAAGCCTTTTTACTAGACTGTAACTTTTAAATGTTAATTCGGCATTCAGTTTTTAATGTGACTAAAAATTCGATTGAGCAGCAATTTACATTATGATCAACAATTACGCTGGCACCACAGATTCAAACAGTATTTACGTACCAATTTCTTTTGTACCTAATTGCAGAAAATATAGCAACAAAAATGACATTTTGAATTTTTCTTTCAGAAAATAATCTATAGTTGAATCCATTGTATATAAATACTTTATAATAAGTAGGTGGCATCTAAATTGGAAGTAGGGGAAGCTAAAGTAGCAATTTTGCTCCTTTGTGTTACAAGTGCAAGATTCACAGTGGCTCCCACAGATAAACAGTCGGACACTAACCCTGATAAGGATTTCAGTTGTGCCCCAATGCTGCCAGGGAATTCTGTCAATTTAAAGACTACTCCCATATTCATAAAAACATCTGGAAACTGATTCTCTTTTAGGCTTCATATCACATTCTTCCTTCTCTTATAGAGTAATCTACAGATAAGGAACTTGAAATTAGTAACATAAACCATCCTATCGATCTAACTGGCTGCAGTAAAGAATATCATGGCATACTTGTGATAACGATTTCAATGTTTACTAGTCCACATCCCGCTCTTTGTAATTAGTGGGATGCAGAATTACCACTCAAATTTGTATATTTTCTTATTCAGAGAGCAAAATAAACTAATTAAAGAAGTAATCAAATGGTTAATAGTTCATTAAGAGCCTTGCGACAGAAGCTTAGAACACATCTAATAGAAACCTAACTTTTCAGTATTATATTTCATTGGCAATGGATGCTGCAATAAATGCAGCTATTTTTCAGTAACCCTTTTTATGAAAAGGATAAAGCATTCAGAAGATCACTTGTGAGTCACAAACATTTGAAATCTGGCAATGCAATGCTTCCTGCCTCACAAACATATTTTCCCTTTCTAAATTCAGTAGCATGGATCACACATAGAAATACAACAATAAGGGAATGGGGCCACTTCTCCAGAAATAACTGAAGACTTTACATGCTTATCACATGTTGAGGTAGTCTGATTTATAAATAAGCATTCTTTTACACTTTCATTCGTTCGTAACAAACTTCTTTCTGAATTCTCCTCCTTGGAAAAATTTTTCGTTTGAGAGCTATTAGCTGAAAAACAAAAGAGCAAGTTTTTTTTTTTAACATTGATGCACATGATCATGTCACTATATTTTATATGCTGGAAACATTTACCCAACCCCTGTGTTTCAAACATCTGCATTTCAGAGGTAAGACTATTTTCCTCTAGAAAGTATGGCAGACTTATACCCTTTGAGGAAAACCATGAAACCCTGTATAAAATGCCTTTGAAAATGTTATATACATGGTTTCACATTAATCTAGAAAGTGACATATTTCATCAAATCAGTATAACAATTCTAACCATGATTTTTTTCTGGGGAAAAATAATCTACCCAGTCTTTCTTCCTGAACAGGCTATTGGTATTATTGAGGATATATATTATGCATCTCAATTTTGGGCCCCAGCCTTTTAGCCAGATATCTACGTATAAACATGTTCATAAAACATACTTTATTTGTCTCTTTAAGCAACACACTATCAATTCAAATGTGTAGTTGTAAAGAATACCCATCCTAAAAACTTGAATCTAAGAACATTTGTTCCCATGACGGTAACAGCAATTCTTTTCATAGAAGGAAAAAAGGAAGAGGTCATTTTAGGGCAATTCTTTCTCGCCTCCACACCCATTATATCCCATTACATCTTCTATTACTTTTGATGAATTCATTTCCGTAACTGTTTGATACCGTAGAAACCACACAACTGGTGGCTGGTACACCAAGGTAAAGATTTTGACCTTAGCATATTAGTGTATTTTCCCATATTTGAACTTTTACAATACAGTGATTGATCTCCCAGGAAGAATTCAACATGTGTAGCTTTACCTGCTCAGCAAAAAATGAGGTGACTGTGAACACAATCAATGTGACTAGTACACAATGTGTCCAGAATTTCAGCTTATCTCTGTAGGCTCTCCTAAGTAAATATAATAAAAACAAGGTTTTTTTTTTAAAAAAAAGATTAAGTCCAACATATTAGAGAAAATTTATGTAACAAAAAGATTAAAGGTAAAGGTTCTCCTCGCACATATGTGCTATTTGTTCCCAACTCTAGGGGGTGGCGCTCATCTCCATTTCAAAGCTGAAGAGCCAGTGCTGTCTGAAGACATCTCCATGTCATGTGGCTGGCATGACTAAATGCCGAAGGTGCACAGAATGCTATTACCTTCCCACAAAAGGTAGTTCCTATTTTTTCTACTTGCATTTTTACATGCTTTCGAACTGCTAGGCTTGGCAGAAGCTGGGACAAGTTACAGGAGCTCACTCTGTTATGTGGCACTAGGGATTCAAATTGCCAAAATTTCTGATCGACAAGCTCAGCATCTTAGCCACTGAGCCAACACATCCCTAACCAAAAGATTACTCTCTATACAAAAGGATGTTTTCAACAAGCTTTGGGGAAGCTATTTTTAGAAGTAAAAATAAGAGGCCAATACTCTGGGAAGTGGAATCCTTAATTTTAGATTTGTGCATTACAGATAGACCTTGTTTTATGACCAATTGTTTAATTGATTTGAAGTTGTGTTGGACTTTAAAAAAAGTTACATTCTCCCCATACCCACAGTTACATGATTACATTTTGGGTTCTTTGCAACCAGCTTACATTTCTGACTGGTTGCATGCAACATGCCACAATCACATGACACAATTTGCAACTTTTTTGCTATTTTACAGCAGAAAATGTCATTGAATATGCTAAATTAATGATCTGTTTATTTAACAATCATGTGATTCACTTAATGACTGCAGCGACTCGCTTAAGGAATGTTGTAACAATGGTCTTTAAATCATTTCAGGTCACATGGTGATCCATTTAACGACTAAAACAACTGACCACTTCTGCACTCAGTTTGTCAAGCACTACCTATAATCTTTGACCAAGGGAGATACCAACATTTGAAAGAATGAACAAAATAAAACTTCAACAGAAATGTTGTGTTTAATTTGCACTAATTAAAACATTTAACCAGTTGGCTAAAAGCAAAGATTAAAGTATTAAAATGAGAACCTATGACAGAGCATGTTTAAATTGCACAGAATCTGAAATAGCAATGGAATGTTTGAATTATTGCTCTTCCGTTATCTTTCTTTAAAAAAATAGTAATAATAGCAATTTTAATTTTAAGTAAATTCAACCCACCATAGAAGAAAGGAGAATGTCCTTTGGTCAACACGGAAAGTTTTACTTCAAGTGATAACACAATACCTGCATATTCATTTCAAGGGTGCTGAAGGACTCACCATTCCTGAAGCTCCTGTGTATGAAGAAAGCGGTTTCGATATTCTCTTGGCAGTTCAAATTGTGATGGGATGGGAAACATGGATTCATAAAAATCCCTAAGAACAGCCTTTACAGTCTGGGCATCCTTATGATTGTGATCAATGTTGTCATTAAGACAAACAAATTTTCTGGGGGGAAAAACACATTATAAAAAAAATCTTACTGGAGCAAATTCAACTTTACTTTTTAATTAACTATTAATCTCAATTGATACATTCTCCTATTTCAGTTAAAAGCAATGTGATGATCTTACATTTTAAGGTAATATAGAATAAAAAGTTTGAGACTGTCTATTATATAGAACACTTACATGTGTACTTACACAGATATGTAAGACTCTTTGTACTATCTCCCTTTACATTTCCAAAAGATTTATCTTCTTTTTGTACACAGTATGTATTTTATAGACAACAGTGTTTGTGTTCCTACCGTGTTTCCCTGAAAATAAGTCAGGGTCTTATTTTCTTTTGACCAGCAAAATAAGCACTTGGCCTTATTTTTGGGGAAATCTTATTATTTTTGAGGTGCAGAAGGAGGTGAGCATGGTCACCTCATGGCTGCTGCTGTGTTGCATATTTTTGGGGGAGGGCTTATTTTAGTGCATGCACTCAAAAGCCTGAATGGGCTTATTATCCGGGGAGGTCTTATTTTCGGGGAAACAGGATAATATAAGAAAATCATTTCATTGCAATCAGTTTTTGTCATTATTAGTAATGTGTCAGAAATTATGCATAATAATTCACAGAGAAAATTAAAGTTAAACCATATTAAAAGATTAAAACTATAAATTCATTAGCAATTTTAAAAGGTTCAAAATTAACTAAGGGAGTGAGGGTTCCACTTAGTTCCAAAATGACGCTATTCCTAATGTGGCAGTGATTTTGGACAGCTTGGATTGAGTATCACTCAAAATTGCCTGTTTTGCCGATCTTTACACCAAGAAGAGCCTGTAATGAGATACCCAAAGCCTTAGATAACCAAGTTCATTGCTGCTCAAAATTTTAAAGGTTACATCCACTATCTTCTGAAGCCAGAAAATAATTGGCAATTTATACTGACCTTTTATATAATCACAGTATGGGGCACTATTAACAATCTTAACAACCAGGTTTTGTATCAACCGAAATCTTTAGACTCTCTTCAAGGACAATGCAATAGACTAGACATGATGCAACAAAGGCATGGATAATTCTTGAAGATCAGAGGCATTCAAGAATGGCCACAGCTGACATACTTAACACAACTGCACATTCTTTGCTACTTAGTATTATATGAATATAGTGCTATATGTGAAAATCTCTGTAAATGCCTTCCTGCTCTCCCACAGACCTTATTGTAACCTTAAAAAGTGACAGAAAATGAAATGATTCCCATGTAAGCTCTGGGAAAAACTCAGTTTAGAAATTAAAAAAAACAAAGGCAACCGGGGTATTAATAGTTTAGATCATTAAAATTGTGTCCATTAGAAGATGCTTAAGTGGGTATTTAATGAGAACAATTGAAAACTAGTGAAATTCCAGTGTAATCTAAACTAAGCATGAAATTATAATTTAAACCATCAACAATTAAAAGCCTAGTCAAAATTCCTTCTACGGGATAAAAAAAATAAGAGATTTTTTTAAAAAATGATTAGAAATACACACCTGGGATTTTTCCGTATGTCATCAAGCTGTCCAACTACGTGAGAAACATTAGTACGGATCATTTTGAATGCTACTTCTTCTTCTCCCATAATTTCAAACCTTGATGATATATGTATATATAAAGTATGTAAGCATCAACAAAACAATATGAACTAGGAAATTAAAGGAATAGTATTATCCTTTTCTTCATAGTTGAAGTCAAGAACCACCAAGTTGGATTTGACTCATGGAAGTTCTATGGAGAAATGCTTGCCATCTTATCCCTTCTCCAGAAAACTGATAGCTCTTTCATACTTCTTTCATCTGCTCTAACCCACCTTTATTTTCTGTTTTTGCCCTTCCGCCTCCCTCAATCTTGTCAAAATTTCATCCACTTGCATCCCCCATTCAATTTGCTGATCATTTCAAGGAAGTAGCAAGCTTTTATTTGATCCAGGACTGTCTGAGTCCTTAGTTCCTGAAATTGTAGTAACTACCTCCTAATGTGAAGATTTTCTTCTATTCTTTCCCATGTATCTGTTAGGAATTACTTAAACTCTAAAGGTTGATTAATTCATATAGTGCAGAGATACAGGCATGGAGTTCAGCTTTCTTCATAGTGACCTGGTGTGCTGCTTGAGATGAGAAAAGGCATCTGTATTTTCTTATGTGGAAGGAACATATTGTGCTTGCATCTGCATTTCTGAACTCTCATGTTGTATTTGTGTGAATGTGTGTATTTGAAAAATGGGAAGGACAGGCAGGATGAGCTACATATGCTTCTCTCTGGATCACATGTTCAAGAGACTTAAAATGGAGGAATTGCGAGCATCTGAGCCACTGCCCAACCACCTCTCCCATCAGGATGAGTTACGAGAATTTGGGGGGAATTTGATTGTCTTAACTCTTCAGCCTGATCCGATCCAGCCCATTTTTGAATTTGGATCTTTATTTTGCTAGCTTCTCCTCACCCTGTCCAGGATAATTATTACACAGAGATGCTTTAGAATCAGACTTCTGATTCTTTTACATAATTTCCTTCCGCTGGTTTGCAAATAATAAAACCAGAATGTGTCATCTCCATGGGAGAAGTGATTAAAAAAAAGTCAAGTTGGCTTCTGTGACCACACAATCAAAGTCTTGCCCCTTTTTATATGGGACGCACATTAAAAAAAATGCAGGGCTTCAACCCTTGATTGCACCATTGCTAACACTCCTGCTAGTTAAATGTTGTATCTATCTTACTGTTGAATAACTTATAGTGGTGAAGAGCATCCAACCTACAATAGACAATTATTGATTAAAGCTTAATTAGATCTTTATGCATTATATTCATGAATAACTTTTATGTCCATATGACATAATTAAGGCCAACCTTAAGATATCACCACACTAAGGGTCATCAAGGATGCACAGTCCTCTTGGGAAAATACAATGCTCCAGATTAAAGATTTTTTTTAAAAAAAAAATATTTTCACTTCTATTATGTCATGCTTTGTTACCAGGTGGCTTTAAATCTGAGTTTTTCAAAAGACACATAGTTCATAGATGATTCTTTAGTTATTTATTATTATTGTTGCAATTTAAGTAAAATAACATATCAATACCTATATTTGTTTTTGTCCTTATATGTTTTGCGAATTCTATCAGTCACAAGTTTACAGTTCATTAGCAGACCTTTAGTCACTGGAGGCTGAAAAACAAGCAATTATGGAAAAATATGGATCATTACCTCTATATTTTTATTTTCCATTAAAAATGGTTGCTGATATTCTTTTATTTCCACAAAGAACCATAATTTACAGCAATTATTCAGCAAATGTCAGAGACATAATTTTAATATTATACAAAATAGGGTAACTTTAAAAATAATTGCCTTCATTTCCATGTTTCATATATATGTTACCGTATGCAATGTATTCTCCAGCAGGGAAGAAAGTGCTTGTCAATCTTTGACAATCAGAAAAAACACACCAACTGAGCAGGGATTCCTAATTCCAGTTAAGTAACATTTGCTAGCAAAACCATAAATAATTCTAAAAACACAACTTCAATTCTAAAGGGATTTTTAAAAAATAGTCTTACATCTTGTACTTGGAAACCCAACTGAAACAATTCAAATATGAATATGAAGATTCTACAGCATCAAATAGTACATAGTATTGTAGGAGAGAGCCTGTCAGATCCGGGGGGGAGGAGTCAAGTGAGGCAACAGTTTAGAATCTCTATGTGGTCACAAGAGCATTAAGTCCAATCTCTCCCTTACTGTTGACCCTTATCAAATTTTACCCAACGTGTTAATCTAAGAAGATTCTTGTGCAAGGGCTTGAACAATAAATCAGTAATTTTGAATCTTCACATATGGACCTGGTTGTTTGTATCTGACAAGTAGTGGTATATAAAAGTATACTATAATAAATTTTGAGCACATTTTTCTTTAAAGATGAAAATTACAGCTTAATAGACGACATGAAGGCTCTCAAGTATCAAAAGGAGATCCTGAAAATATTATAAAACTGAGCTTTTTATACAAAATTGCCTTACAACTCATTCTGCCAAAGACTTTGTACGCAATTTCATGTTTAATATTTTCCTATTTGCTTTTTTTATTTTATTGTCAAATTTTGGACCATTAGCCCTTGGAGTAAGAATTTGTTCTCTTATTATTTACTATGTATTTGAACAAAATCATGGCATTTAGGGTCAGAGAAAAAAATGAAAACAAAGCGGTTCCAATCAAATATATGCAACTCAGAGTTGAACTGTGGAATTCTTGGTATTCTCCAAGCTTGGTTGCTTGCTTGCAGACATTTCATTACCTAACTAGGTAACATCATCAGTGCATAATTACTGATCAACACCACTAGGGACAGTTCAATTCCAGGCAATTCCAGAAAAAATGATTTTTGTGATGAATTTAAAAAACTATTGTTAATTTCCAAAATCTAATTTCATATAGTTCTGAAAAAACTGGATTTCATAAATTATAGTTATTTCATACTATCTTGCTATTTAACAAGATTTTCAGAACTAATTCTGGCATAACTTTGGGAGGGGAAGCAATTTATTTATCAGTGAATGAATAAACAAAAACCCTGGATATGTTCATTGTATTGGCACATATAAAATGGAGATTGTTTTTCGTCAATGAATTGAACCCTAAATTTTCTTTACACATGCATTTTTGACGACAACTAACCGTTTATTGAACAGAAGATATTTAAATATAATTTAACAATCTGATCTACTACAAATTATATATCCATTGCAAATTAATTTTGTCTGAAATGACTGCCTGTACAAATTAATGACAGAATGAACTCATATTATAGTAGTTGCTTACCAGATTGGGATCATAGTATGCTTCTTGAGTTGGTGGTATGATGTTAATTTGAGTTATATTTAATGGAAGGGATTTAGAACAATTTATTAACATTTGCTCCAATCCTGTCAAATCCTAATAAGATGGAGGTAAAAAGGAAAAAGGTTTATGCATTTTTCCTACTGCAATCTTCACAATCTTAAAAATATAATAAATATAAATGTGATTATCTCAGAAGATTAATCTGTTTTAGCATCTTGGTGCTAAATGCCCAACCTGTACTTAGTTTCTGCTTTAGATGCAAATAAGTCACTTCCCCAAAATTTATTTTTTTAAAATGGGATAATCAAGGAAGTTTTGGTGATAATCTTTCTTCCCATTTCTATAAGAAGGAATTTTGGTATATGGAACAGCATTCAGTAATCTGAAATGGTATATTCCGAACATATTCTAAACTCTGAGAATTAAGATTCAAAATAGAATACTTCATTTTAAATAGCTACCCAAAAACATTTTAGAAATGTTATATGAACCTATGTTATCAGTTGGCAATCATCTCCTCAGTTCACGTCACAGAATTTTATTTTATTTATGAAAACTCCATCTGACTCAAATTAGCATGATTTATATTTTAACTGACATAAATTGTTTCAACTTCTACCCTCAAAACGACGCTATAGGGCACTGCACACCAGAACAACTAGACACAAGGACAGCTTTTTCCCAAATGCCATCACTCTACTAAACAACTAATTCCCATAACATTGTCAAATTATTTACTAAGACTGTATTACTATTATTCTTCTCATCCTTCCTAGTACCTATGCCTTCCCACTCATGACTATAACAATGTTGCTTGTATCTTTACAACTTATATTGTTTTGTTTCCTAATACAATTTGATTGCTTATTAGTAATCTATGACTACCACTAAGTGTTATATCTTATGATTCTTGATCAATGTATTTTATTTTTCTTTATGTACACTGACTATGTCATCAAAGACATGCTCCCCCATACCTTCTCTCAATAACCCTGTGAAATAGTTTACAATAAGATTCTCCCAAAGTTCATAAAATAAGTTCCACGATTGAATGAGATTCTAAATCTAGGATTTCTAAGTCCTAGGTCAACATTAATTATTATGACTTTCACATCCCAGCTGCACAGTAGAATTGGAAAGCAATTCCTTTGATTAAGCATAGCTTACCCTGCTGAAGCCTGCACAGTACTTCTGGGGACTGGGAAAAGGCAAAAACACCTCCGTTTTTGTGAAAAATGGCCTGTTTTTTTTGCAAAAATGGGATGCGGGGGCAGGGCTTCGGTAGGCAAAAATGGCTGTATTCAGCGTATAAGATGCACCAACATTTCCATGCTCTTTTAGGGGAGGGGGGGAAAGGTGTATCTTATACTCCGAAAAATATGGTACTTTGGCCAACTCTATTGCATGTTCCTAAAGATGGCTCTAAATCATACTTTCTGCAATTATATGGAAGAAGCTACAAAGTTGGGTTTTTTTTAATTACCTGCAAACTTAAAGGGAGTTCATGAATTCTTGTCGCCAATGTACGAATTTCCCGGTCAGATAATATTCCAGAGTGATCTGTATCAATTTCATCAAAAACCTGGGAAATATTGAGTTGCTGAACTGCACTCATGAGATAATAGAAATATGAAAAGGCAAACTGCATATCTTCAGAATGTCGTACTTTATGAAAGGAGGTCTTGTCAAATTCCTCAGGAAAGCTGCCCAGAAAAAAAAGGGATGAATTACTTGCATTTACAAAGTTTCAAGAACTGTTTCTAGTAGCAAAAGCACTTAGACTTATATACTACTTCATAGTGTTTTACAGTCCTCTCTTAAGCAATTTATAGAGTCAGCATATTGACCTGCAAACAATCTGAGTCCTCATTTTATAAACCTAGGAAGGATGGAACGCTGAGTCAACCTTGAGCTGGTCAGGACTGAACTCAATACAATACAATACAATGCCAGAGTTGGAAGGGACCTTGGAGGTCTTCTAGTCCAACCCGCTGCCTAGGCAGGAAACCCTATACCATTTCAGACAAACCCTATACCATTTCAGACATCTTCTTAAAGACTTCCAGTGTTGGGGCATTCACAACTTCTGGAGGCAAGCTGTTCCACTGATTAATTGTTCCTCAGTTCTAAGTTGCTTCTCTCCTTGATTAGTTTCCATCCATTGCTTCTTGTTCTACCCTCAGGTGCCTTGGAGAATAGCTTGACTCCCTCTTCTTTGTAGCAACCCCTGAGATATTGGAACACTGCTATCATGTCTCCCCTAGTCCTTCTTTTCATTAAACTAGACATACCAAATTCCTGCAACCGTTCTTCATATGCTTTAGCCTTCAGTCCCCTAATCATCTTTATTGTTCTTCTCTGCACTCTTTCTAGAGTCTCCACATCTTTTTTACATCATGGCGACCAAAACTAAATGCAGTATTCCAAGTGTGGTCTTACCAAGGCATTATAAAGTGGCATTAACACTTCACGTGATCTTGATAACTCCTGGCAGTGGGCAGGGTTAGCCTGCAATATTGCATTCTAACCATTGCGCCACCATGGTTTCTAAATAATTTTTCCTTTGGAAGGTAGTATACAACTGTCATTTTCAGTAGTATCATTTTATTGTAAATAGTTCTTATACAATTTTGGCCCAAAAATTAAATGCAAAAATTAAGTATATTGACAGCAATCATAGTCTCCAACCACTGAACAGCCAACGATGTTTGCCTGAACAGCTTAGAAAAACAACTTTGACAGTACTACATCATTCTAAGATTCTGAAGATAACTGAGCACAAACCATGCTAAGCGTGTATATTCCAATGAGCTTTTATAGTATTTCAAGCAACCAAGAACTATGAGTATTTAGTCACAGTGGTTTTCAAGTAGAAATGTGGGAGAAAAATATTTAAATTAATAAACAGACTAATTAGCCTTCCCCATTGGACTTACAGATCCTGTAATTCCTGCATGACTTTTCGATCAATCATATGGGGCATATGAGCAGGGACTTTCCGAGAGGTGAATCCAAATTTTCCATTTAGAAGCTTATTTACATATCTGAGGGAATCAGCAAATGTATCTTTCAGCTGCCTTCCAACAACTTTACTTTCTATAAAATAAGCCAGTTCCTTCTTTAATGATTCTTCTTCCTAAAAAAACAAGGACATACATCATGTTTACACAAACAGTCCAGTTGGGAATAATTTCTAATAAACTCAACTGAGGTTAATTCTGAGCATATACACACATGGTTATATTATTAAGCACTAGTTGAATATAATTGTTTACTAAATTTATGAGTTACTCTGTAATATGTTCCCTCAATAGATTTTTTTTTTTTTAAAAAAACATATATAGAATTCAGTAAGGTCTAAAAATAAGTAAAAAGCCATTGCTAAAACATTTCAGTCCTTTGTATACTCACATCAAGAAGATCTTGGAAATACTTATGTTTTTCCCAGGGCAAAAAGCCTTGATAATTTCCAGTGTAATACTGTAATTTTCTTCTTGGACCTTCTGCTATATCTGCCTCAGAAAATGGTGGATTTACATCTATTTCTTTCTTCTTTCGTTGTTCAATTTTCCTTTCCTGGATTTCTTTCTGCATAAGGATATTCAAGGCTTTATCCTGAGATCCATGCTTTTTATCCACATTTCTGACAACAGATGTGGGTTTTGGTTTTACTGTAGAGTGGTAGCTTAGAGAAAAATCGTTGGTTACCTTCATTTCCACCAAAATGCTACTTGTTGGTGCAAATCCTGGTAGAGATATATTGTGCATTTTGTCTGTAGCTACTATTTTGCCTTCATTGTCACTTTGGGATGGTCTTGGCCAAAGCATGGTCTTTCCAACGATTTTCAGCCCTTTGTCCCTTTTCCTCGATTCCTCAAGATCATTTAGCCCCATCTTTCTTTCTGTAGGCATCAACTGGAGTGATGGAAGGAGAGCAGCCTTGGATAGATTATAACCCTTCTGAGTGATATCGCCAACTATCAGCTGAAGTTCCAAATTCTGCAGAGCTATCTTTACATCTTCAGGAAGCGCAGACATATTAACTGCCTGAATTACCGTTTCTTCATCTAAATTATTGAATGTACCGTTGAGACGTTTTTTAACTCTTGGGAAACGTCTTTCTTCAGGAATATCCTCAAATATCATTTCCGCTTCTGGCACTGAAGTTGTAGCTTTCAAATCTCCTGCAGGCTGCTGAGTGGCAGTTGTATTCAATTTGGATTCCTCCCTGGTATCCACTTCTAAGGTTATTTGCATCTTGAATTCTTGTTCATCTTTACTTTGAAACGTAAGATTAAAATGAATCACAGTTGCATTCATTCCACTGTGCATTAGCAAGTGGATTGTCTTCCATTTGTTAGCAATAGAAGCATGGCGTATGATTGGGTTGTCACTGTAAGCGCCTTCTAGTCCTTTCTTGGCTATTTCAGCAAAGCTGAAATAAGGTAGAGATTCACCTTTCGGGATGATATAATGAGTCTGATTCTTTTGAAGAGTTACCCTGTATAGTTCACCAAAGTGATCTGGAAGAAGAGAGCATTGTTATTTACATAGTGCTGTTGTTTTCATCCTACCTTTGTTCCAGGTTATCTTTTTGAGCCTTGGTGGCACAGTGGTTAGAATGCAGTAATGCAAGCTACTTCTGCTGACTGTTGGCTGCCTGCAATTTGGCAGTTCAAATCCCACCAAGCTCAAGGTTGACTCAGCCTTCCATCATTCCGAGGTGGGTAAAATGAGGACCCCAATTGTTGGGGGCAATATGTTGACTGTAAACCACTTAGAGAGGGCTGTAAAAGCACTACAAAGTGGTATATAAATCTAAGTGTTATTGTTATTAACAAATCAATGGAATAGATTCGGCAAAGAAAATATGTGACTGGACACTGGGCACTTATTGAATTGGAAATGGGTATCCATAACTCCAAATCAATACTACACCATGCTAACTTGTTTTGATCTGCTAATTTCCCATTATCTTCTCTTTCTAAGACAAATAGCATTTTCCAGTTTTTGATGTTTAATCAAAGTGGACCATTATATTTCTACATGATATATACAGGAAATGAGCTGTGGATACCCTAGCCCAGTGGTTCTCAACCTGTGGCCCACAGACAGCTGGGGAGGGGGCTGTGATGTCATCACAGGGGGTCTGCAAAGGTTTGAAGAAATGTTATGATTTCAATCTTGAGTTAAGGCTTGAGGGTCCATGGCTACAAAAGATATTTTAAGGGGATCCGTGGTGAAGAAAAGGTTAGGAACCACTGCCCTAGCAGTCACATAGAGTGGTTGAGAACCACTGCCATACAGTCACATAGAGTGTGAATTTTCAAAAAAACAAAGAAATACAGGCATGTTCCCCGAAGAATTCACTTTAAACAAGGCCTTGTTACTAAATACGTATAGACATACCTGGTCCACAGTCACCAGCATCAAATCCGCAAGAGGGAACGTTGCATGCCTGATCACAGAATTTGTCAGCCAGCCATGAATTTGCACAGCCTTGGTTGCAATAAGAAACTCCACTTATTCCTGCACCAAATTGCCAGGCGGGGACATTTCCTATACCTCCAACAGCTCCAGCACCAGCACCGTAACGGCTACCCACACTGTTACCTAAAAAAAAAAGAAAAGAAAAATGGCAGTGCCACATATTGCCAAGGTGGAAAATCTTAAGTAAAAGAAAAAAAGGGATGATTAAAAAGTCTAATTGTGGCTTAACTCTTAAACTATGAACTGCTTTTATATATTTAAAAGTAAAATGTTTCACAGGTAACCCTTGACTCATTTGTTTATATTTATTTCTTTATTTGAAAATTTACATTGCCGCCTATTTGAACATGGCAGCTCAAAGCAGCTTACAGGGTGTGTGTGTGTGTGTGTGTGTGTGCGCACACACGCGCACACACACACACATGCACACACACACACATTCTAATAAAAGAAAATAATCAAATAATAAATTAATATAATAATATAATAGCCCCCTCAACAACACAACACACCAGCCATCCAATGGGCTCCATCCTACTCTGGGTTCCATAGGGCCGCTGGCAGAACCTTATGACCGCAATTGAGCCCAAAATAACTCATTTTGGTTGCAAGTGGAGTCATCATCTCATGACTGGATTCAACCATTGTTAAGCTAATGCCACCGTTTTTAAGGAGGCGCAGAGATCATTATGTGAATTATATTTCCCCAATAGTTTTTTTTTTGGTCAGATATCAGAAGTAAATGCTGGGAACCAGGAAAAAAAAGGCTCAAACATCTGATAACAGGATGCAGCAAACAGTCATGAAGATGAACTGGTTGCCAAATGCTCAAAATGCAGCCACTTGGTACTGTGGGAGGGGTGCGCGGCCTTGCAACTCAAAACCAGACTGGGAGTAGGGTTTCTAGGGAACTCGTCATAGGTTTGAAAAGTCATTGTGCAAGTGGTTGTTGGTGAAGGGTTAACTGTGTATAGAAAACAACATTTTCTTAAAAGCTTTCAATATTCCAAGTATCAAATACACACACACACACACACACACACACACACACACACACATCTGCCTGGGTAATTCTTTTAGAAATAAAGGTCAGGAGTAATGCAAATAGGACTGTTCTACTTTTTAATCCATCTAGACAGGGGGAAAGGGGAAGAGGGAGATAATTGGAACTAAAGAGACCCTTCACTATTCTGCTAATTCATCGCAGCTACTTCAGATGTTCTGCCCTTTTCACTGAGGAAATGCTATCATTTCACCACCATGAAGGAACTGCCAACAAATCCTGGTAAACCACTAGTTTAGATATTAACACTGGGATATGAAAATACAGGTAGCCCTCGACTTACAACCACAACTGAAAATTTATATTGCTAAGTGAGACATTTGTTAAGCGAGTTTTGCCCCATTTTACAACTTTTCCTGCCATGGTTGTTAAGTGAATCATTGCAGGTGTTAAGTCAGTAACACAGTTGCTAAGTGAATCTGGCTTCCCCATTGACTTCTGCTTGTCAGAAGGTCATAGAAGGGGATCACATGACCCTGGACACTGCAACTGTCATAAATATGAGTTGTCAAGTGTCTTTGTCAAGTGAATTTTGATCACATGACTACAGGGAGGCGGCAACGGTCATGAATGCGAAAAACGGACATGTCACTTTTTTCAGTACCATTGTAACTTCAAATGGTCGCTAAATGAACTGTTGTAAGTCGAGGACTGCCTGTAATGAGAAATTTTAGGTTCATCTCTACAGCATATCAAACAACTGTTCCGGCCTAGGCTTCCTAAAAGTATGCAGCAAACTCCTTCTCCTGACAAAAACCACTTTTATTAATTCATTGTGAATTCTGCTCATTCACATCCAGCAGAGTCTTTCAAGGGAGGATTTGCAGTCACAGACTTTATCTGGGATATCTACAAAACTTGGCAAAACACCTCAGAGAGTCACAAACCAATTAAGCAAACTAATTGTCTCCTGCAAACTCCACTCCTCTTTTATTTCCTCTGGGAGAGCCATTCATTGTCCACCTATAGCCTTACTCTCAAGTCGACCTTTGTTCTTTAGCTGTTCCCTTCATCTGGCAACTTTGCGCATGCACACACTGGGAACGGTCTCCAGCTGTTCGTCAGCCTCACTGATGTCTGACTCCAAAGGCAGCTGATAACTGCCATAAGGCCCTGGCCCCCTCTCTGCCTGCGACACAGAGCCCTCATTAGAGCTTTCCCCAGACTCCAGGACTGGCCCATGTTCCTCCCCAACCCTCTCACTGTCCAAATCTGTTGCCAGCTCTGCTCCATAACACAAACATAACCATTTCCATCCAAATGGTGGGAAAGTTAAAATCAAAACAAAGACTGAGTAGCAATTGCTCATTGCTTGTAGTAAAATCAACACTGCTACACACCCAGGTCTCTTTTTTCTCTCTGTAGAAATATGTCCGTATCAGAAAAGCATGGTTGCAGGGGAAGTGATTTGTTTCCTGCACAGATGCAGTTGCGTGGTCATGCTTACCACTGAACGTTGGACTAAAATGTCCTGTCACTGTAACCAGCCCTCCGAATGGCTCAAGACAGCCTGATGAATGTGCATCTGTGGCTTCCTAAAACATAAACCTGTCATCCGCCTAATAACTGGTTCCTGAAATGTGAAAGACCAGGCATTAAGATGTGTTTCTCCTTACCAATACAATCGCCTCCATCCCAGTCACAAGCAGAGTTGTTACAGGCTTTATCACAATAACCATCTTTAATCCACGAACCCGGACATCCTTCAGCACAGTTGGGCACAGGCCAAGTCAAATAAACCTGAAAATGGTTAGAAAGACAGGATGTTTTCACATTCATGGTTTTTCAACAAGTAGCTTAAACTCACCCTCTATGTAGAGCAGACTGGTCTGCATCTGCCAAGAATATAATGCTAACCTTGATTTATATGTGGACAAACATGTTCTTGTTGTTCCTTCATGTGACAGCAAAAAAGAAAAAGAAAAAAACTCAAAATCCAGATTCTCAGAGTAAAAGAAAAAGGCTTCATATGTCTTATCTAAAATTCCTAAGAAACCCAGTAATCTCTAAGTGATTCAGTTATCTGACAAACTTAAAATTGCCGAGCAGTTCCTAAGTATCCATACATTTTAAATTAACATGTTAATCTTTACACAACCATCTGGTTAAAAACATTTTAATGTCCTCTATGGGGAAAACCCCCTGGTGCTAGCCTTCATTAATTACAACAAGTTTTAATTTCTATTTTCCAAAATAAAATATTCATATTTATGCAATTAGGATTTCAGCCATTTCCTATCTATCCTTTCTTAAAAAAAAACTTTATTCTGTCTTTATTAGTTTTATAAATAAGTCAAGGTGGACAGCATCAGCAGGTTCTGACCATTTCTGGAGAATAGGTAGCGGAAATTTTGAGTTCAGAGAACTGGTAAATACCACCTCTGACTGGCCCCGTCCCCATCTATTCTCTGCCTCCCACATCCCAGCTGATTAGGAGGGACTGGGGATTTTGCAGTAACCTTCCCCTGAAGTGAGGAGAGAATGGAGATTTTAGTTTCCTTCCCCTGCCACACCTAGCAAGCCATGCCCACCACGCCCAAGCCATGCCCACAGAACCGGTAGTAAAAAAAAATTGGACCCCATCACTGGACAGCATACTCTCCTTCCTCCTTTTCATTACCTCTTTATAGGATGTGAGCAGACAGCTGGTTGGAGAATGCTGCCTCCCTATTGTTCCATGTGTCTGACAACTCCTATATAAAGAGCTGTCAGGTGGCAAATGTTGTTGTTGCCAGTTCGGGAGTTGCCTTTGCCTTGTTAACTTGTTGGAATAAAGGTTGTTTTGTTGCTGTGCAACCTGCCTCACCACAGTTCCTGCCTGCCTAAGTTCTCCATACAGAGCAAAGTGCATCTTATGGAGCAAATAATACGGTAAATGGTCAGTTTGCCCATCAAAATATTGGCAAAGGCAAACTGGAGAACCAGTTCGGTCTAGTGGTTAAGGCACCAGGCTAAAAACCAGGGGACTGCAAATTTTAATCCCGTTTTAGGAATGAAAGCCAGCTGGGCAACTTTGGGTCAGTCCCTCTCTCTCAGGCGACCCGTTTCACAAGTTTGTTATGGGAAAAATAGGAGGAGGAAGGAATATTAGGTATATTATCCACTTTGAGTTATTTATGGAAATAATAAAGGCGAGATTTAAAAAAAAAAATCTTTTAAAATGTAAATAAGAAATGATGGAATCCTAATTACAAAAATGTGAATATTTTATTTTGGAAAGTAGATACTAAAATGTAAATTTGTCTTTAAATAAAGCTTGAGGCCCTAGTGATTTTAATTACCACCATTATGTTGTTTTCCTGGGAACAATATATAAATGGTTTACCATTGCACTTTTTTTCCAGATTATTTCTGTCATGTCTCACCAAGACTACAGCCCTGATCTTCTGGTGGTCTCTTATCAGTGGTGGGTTGCAGGCGGTATGCCCCAGTACAGGCATACCGGAGCCAGCCCAGAGCACCAGATACTCTTCCAGTACAGTGCTCCAGAGGGCCCACCTGCCCGCCTGAGCTCCTTACCAGTGTTTAAAGGCTTCTGCGCTTCCACGCAGGTGCATGGCACATACAGCGCCTGCGTGATGCTCCACGGAGCAGCTGGAGTGTCGCAGAGCATCACAAAAGTGCTAAAAAGCATGCACATACTGCGGGCGCCCATGAGGACACCGCCGGCCCCGTTCCAACCATACTGGAATGGGATTTGAAACCCACCACTGTCTCTCATCCATGTGTTAACTAGGTGATAAACCATCATCTAGCTGGGCAAACAGTCCCTAGGTAGCAAGCTATAACTAGATCTTATTTAAACCATCTTTTAGTCATAGTAAATTGTTGTGGCCCAGTAGGAGCCGTTGGAGCTGCCGACAGACTCTGATAGCGAGAGACCCTATGAGTCAGCTCTGGATAATGTGGAGGACCCTGGGCAGGGTTCAGACTCCGAGCAGGGCCCAGAGAGGCTGGTTGGCTACCAGGAGGCGCCTGAGGCATGGAGCAGTGGTGAAAGCCAAAGGGAGTTTGTCCCTGATGTCAGGCCCTGGAGCAGTGGGGAGGAGCAAAGGGAGTTAGTCCCGGACGCCAGGCAGAGATGGGCAGATAAGCGCTGGCAGCAATTACGGAGACATAGAAGATAATTGGGCCCAGGTGGTTGTGAGTAGGCTCCTCCCAAGAGAGTATATAAGAAGAGACTTTGGGAGGAGACCTTTTGCAGGACACAACCGTTATACTAAAGCTGGAGAAGCTCTTGTGTGTATTTCTTATCTGTGGGAGTCTGGGTTGCTGCCAAAGTCTTGTCTGTGAGTAATTACTGTGAATAAATTGGCTAACAGTAGCCTTGTGTCAGTGTGACTCACCGTACGGAGGGTGGGGGGGGGGTCAGAACAGTAAATAATCTGTGAATGTTTAATGCATACAAAACAGATAAATTGTTTTAAGATGCATGTTTTCTAATCTAAAGAAATGTGTTAAACATACCCATTTCTAGGGATTTGTCATGTTTGGAACGTGTCCTAAAAGTATTGCTTTCCTGGTTCTCAATGAAAGAGTAGTACGACATAAACTTAGTTTATTTAATTATCTATACAACCATCTGAATACACTAGAGGGATCCCTAACAAATAGCTATCAATTAAGCAGAGGAAGTACAAAAGAATAGACTTGTTTTCACCAAGGAAGTTCACTCTGAATTTAAGTTGACCCTAAACCTTGAAGAGATGAGAAGAAAAAAAAAGTCTATAAACATAAGAAAAAAAAATCCTGTATAGGGCCAAGGTTCTTACCTTGTCAACCTAGAGTTACCAGATGTAGCTAAAAGCAGTCCTTGACATGGATAGTCTTTTGAATTGCAACCATTCATTCAGGGACCATTCAAAATTACAAAGCTGCTGAATGAGGGGGACTTATGAATGGCCTATGAAGCTGCAGTTGTGTGATTGCCATCCGTAACCTTCCCTGCCAGCAGGGGAAATTGGAAGTCAATCCCACCACTTTTTCTCTCAAGGAACCACACTATAAGTGCAGCATCACCACCCCACTTGCCTGCCTTCTGCAGCACTTGCCCATGGTCTTCGCAAGCCCACACATGGCCTTCGCCAGCTTGCCAATGCTCCCCTGGCACTTGTCCATTGCCACCCCGTGCTCTGTAGAATGACCCACAGCCCCCACTAGCAATAGCATTCAGACTTCACAGTGTTTTACCGTCCTCTCTAAGCAGTTTACAGAATGAGCATATTGCCCCCAACAATCTGGATCCTCATTTTACTGACCTCGGAAGGATTGAAGGCTGAATCAACCTTGAGCCAGTCAGGATTGAATTACTGGCATTCAGGAGAATTAGCCTGCAATACTGCATTCTAACCACTGCGCCACCAGTGCAGTGGTTAGAATGCTCCCTAGCACCTATTTGCAGCACCTTCCCCCAACACCTTTGCACCCTCCACATTTTGTAACACCTGCCAAAGCACTCGTTACATCCTCTGCACTGCTTGCCTATGACTCCCACCTCTTCCTGCTTAATGATTTGCAGAGTCCTGGAGTTATGGCTGAAACTGGAAACTAGGACTACCGGAATTGCTGCAATGCGCTCACGTAACATTATGCTTTATGACCTTATTGCTTAGCGATAGAAATTCCAGTCCCTATTGCTATTACAACCTGAAGATTACCTGAATTTCTCCCTCCCCAGTAAATATGTGTATATAACACTCTTGTATGTGTATATCTGTAGGTATATACCTCTCTCTCTCTGATAGAATCATCCCAGAGGAAATCTATCTATATGTTTGCTAAGAGGTGACACTGACTTGATGGCAGATAATCAATGAGTCAATCATTAAAATAAGTGACCCTCTATCTGTATGCAACAACCATTCTCTTTCACACACAAACCTTTCTTGTACACAAAAGTACAGACACCATAGTTTCCTTACTGCATCCAGAAGAAACAGCAAAAAGGAATGCAACAGAAGTCAGATATGGGGAAAGGACAAATAGAGTGGGAAGGGGGATGAAAGGAGAACAAAACTGGTGGGAGACGAGGTATGGGACCCAGGTAACCAAGGAAAGAAAAGAAACAGGAGATCTCTGATTAGATGTTACAAATCAGGATACATTCAGCAGTCAACCAACTCCATTCAATCATTCACTCATCTTCACAGGGATCCACATTCCATAGTCTGCCATTGGCCCATCCTATGTTTCCCACAACTGCTTTTCTCTGAAATTAAGACCCCCACCACTCTCATCTCACACATAAGTATTTTGGGAAGGGGATAGGAACTCCTCTTCCTATGGCTATTATGGGATGATTAGGGAGAAGCTGGGCTAGAAGAAAGGCTTTTTTGAGCTATCAAATCCTATGCCTCAAATTGTTTTGCAGTGAACTTACCTTTTGACCTTTGGAGTGGCTATAGAAATCATCAGGCCAGACATCCTTCCCAAACATCACATCGTCATTTAAATAAACGAACTTCTGGGACAGACCTTTAATACGGTGAATATGGCTTTCAATGGCAGGGGAACTAAAGGTGGGCAGATGACTCATATTCTGGAATATGTCCTAGATTAGTAAAGCAAAAATAAAAACACTTTACTTGTAAAAATTATATATTAAAACATGCTTCAAAACATATTGTCAAATGTTTGGAGAAGCTCTTTAATTGCTTTCCTATATACTGACAGCAATGACAGTAGGAAAACATGAATGTATTTTAACATCTCTCTTACAAGAATAGTTGATTTTTAAAAAAAATAAGAGCATGGTAATATCATCATTCTTATAATGAGTGCATTTTGCCACTATGTTCTCAGGTGAAGGTCAAAATGGAAGAGGCTGTGTCATTTCTTTCAAAATACCTTTAGCCCAGGAAATGAAATCATGATTTGGAAGACTCTCCATTTATCCTAGGCACATCACACCAAGATTGTTTTACAGCAAACCATAATATCTGAAGGGAAGAGTCACCTTTCACAAAAAGCCAAAAGCAGGAACCCATATGGTAGATAAGAGTTATGTGTGAATCAAATAATTAGTCCGTGCCTCCATACCTACAGTAAATTCACCAACAATTTTTTATCTTGTGATAATTTAAAACAAGTTTATCGCATATTACTGAAGCTAGGATGTGATAACTTGTCTTCCAGTATTTGAGGGGCTGTCAGAGAGGAGATTGACTTATTCTCCAAAGTACCAGGGCAGTACAAGAAGTAATGGGTGGAAGAGAGATCCAATCTAGAAGGAGACATTTCCTGACAGGTTAACGGATTAAATCAAACGAACAACCTGCCTCCCAGAGGGTTGGTGCTCCATCTCCAGAGGCTTTTAGGAACAGACTAGATAACCATTGACCAGGATGTTATAAGGCCATGATGGCGAATCTATGGCACGCGTGCCACAGGTGGCACACGGAGCCATATTTGGTGGTACGCCAGCCATCAGCTCCGGCACGTGCATGATTTTTCACCCTTCCAGAGGGCCGAGGGAGGCCGTTTTTGCCCTCCCCAGGCTTCAGGAAAGCCTCCGGAACCTGGGGAGGGCGAAAAGCGGGCCCAACGGCCCAACCGGAAGTTCATTCCTGAAATTCCGGTTGGCCCACTGGGGTTGTTTTTCGCCCTCCCCAGGCTTCAGGAAAGCCTCCGGAGCCTGGGGATAGGTCACACATGCATGCACGGTGGGGTCGCATGCGCAGGTGGGTGGGGAATTGGGTTGGCATGCACAAACACAATTTTGGCACACCATAAGAAAGATTTGCCGTCACTGATATAAGGTCTCCTGCCCTTGAGTCAGGAGTTGGACTAGAAGCCCTTTGAGGTCCTTTCCTACGATTCGATGTTATATGTTCCGCTTTGTTTTCAAAAATCATTGTGAAGTTCAACCACTATTTTAGATCAGGCAGCACTGCCAGCTGTGGTAAGCAACCTAGAAACAAAAATTACCATGTTCCACATGAGAAAAATGGGGGGGGGGAGGAAGAAGGGTTTACTAAAATATATGCCACTCATTCAGGCTGCAATAAATCAAGGTTGTCCAACTTGGTGTTTTGATTTGTGAGTATTTGAAGACAAAAAGTTCAGGAAGATTGTACTAACATATTTTTCCATGAGCTGTGAATGCTGCCCTCGTCTCCTTCACCTAACCTATTGATGTCACAAACGTCTTCTTTTTTTTTTACTTTATGCAAGAAGTAGAGGTTTCCAAAAACATTTACCTGATGTGTTACTATAGTAACCCGAGGGCTGTCCAAATTGAGCCAGGAAGGAATCTGCCCATTTGTGACTATGAAGATATGCCGTACCCAGGGGGCGTGCCTCTCTATGGATCGCAATGAGTACCGCAACTCTTCATTGTCTTCAAAGCGGCTGGGTGAAATATCTTCATCCTGCTTAGACTATTGGAAGAGCAATTGACTTTCTCAACATACATATACTTGGACTATAGCTCCCATTCTCTCTCTAGCCATCTGGTTGAAAATGATATCTTGTCGTCCAAAATATCTACTCTACAGATACACAATTCACTGTTTCTAGTTATTTTTCATCAAACTATAAAATGTAATTGTCATCAAATCTGAAAAAAAAAAATTTGTTTCTCATACATTCACAAATACACATTTCTCATAAATATCATTAGTGTTATATATTATCCTTTAACATTTATGCTTCCATTCTTTCCCTAAAGATGTAATACTTTATTCAAGTTTGCTTTCCTGCCATCCTGTACATGTATCTTATATTACAACCTTACTTCTTCTTCCCTTTCTTTCTCCTACCCACCCTTCTTCTCTTTCTTTCCTCCTCTCCTTTCTCTTTTCTTCTTTCCCTTCCTCTCCCCTACTCCTCCCCTCTTCCCCCCTTTCCTGCCCTCTCTCCCACTCTTACCACCCCTCCCTTCCTTCTTCTCCTTTACCCTTCCTTCCTTCCCTCTCCTTTCCTCTTCTCTCCTCTCCTCCTCTCTCCCTTCCCACCTTCCATTGTTGTTGTTTTCATATTTTCTTTACTCTGATATATTTTTGGGATGGCGTTCGAGCAAACCTGGATCTGTATTTACATACCACTCTTAATTTCCCTCTTCTTCCTTTTATTTTACATTATAGTGCTTCCACACATAAGATCTTTTAAACATATATTTGTGTATTAATACCATTCTATTTTCTACTTCTTTCTCCCTCCTTCTTTTAAAGGAAATCTGAAAAATGTTCAATGTTTTTTTCCTTACTTGAAGAATTTTGCTTACCTGGCTGATGGCACTGAGATCCCACAATAAATAAGCTGGATTAAGGGTGAGTTCTTTTCCTTCTATAGTCATATTCTTCTTTGCTTGTTTGTTCAGCTCTTGGAAAACCTTAGGATCAATCAGTTGCAAGAGTGCTACACTGGCTTCAGAATAAAGCTGCAACTGTATGGAAAAGCAACATTTTCAGACTCTGGAATGAAATTAGTTATTTTTCTCCCTTTTTCACAACTCACATGGCTTTCTATTATATCTGCTACAATACATAGATTTGGCACCAATATACAACCCTGTTTTTGGAAGTACTAATAAGCCTAGTTATTAGATTAAAAATGACAAACTATTATTTGACAAAGAATTTATATAGAAAAGCAACACAAGAGAGGAGAAAAGTATGAAAACATAATTTGTTTCCAATTCAAGTTCTGCTTCAGAAGGTCAATTGTGCTAAATCCTGTATCAGCTGGTTTCTTTGATATTCTTTACATTAGGATCTATAAATCTGGATTTATTTTTAATTAAAATAAACACTTTATAATCCTTACATTATATCTCCCCAAACAATACATTATTTATCCTTAGTATCATATTGAGATACCAAACAATACCTTGTAATGAAACTTCCAAACAAACTATTTAACTGTGCACAGTATTCTCCAAAGCATTTGAACTTAGCTTAAAGCAGTGTTTCGTGACTTCAGGAACTTTAAGAAGTGTGGACTTCAACTCCCAGAATTCCCCAGACAGGATAAAACTTAGTTACACAGGTTAAGAAATACTGACTTAAAGCACAGAGAAAAGTGAGATAAAGGAAAGGAAAACAAATCCGTTTGTTGATCTTCCTCAGTCATTATTACAAGCATGTTGCAAGGTAGGAAAACATTTGATCTGCTATTTTTGTCACTTGCCACCAGTTATTTTAGATGTCTGCTTTCAGAAAAGGCAAGTGGTTGATTTTGCATCAGAGAGCAGTAAAAATAGAAAATTGATGTTTTTATCCTCAGATAAAGCATATGCCAGATGTATTTGGGAGGGGGGAATGGAAATTATGGGGAAAAAACCAGCAAAAACAGCTAAAATGGTATTGATCTAACCTGCCTCAGTATAAACCTATTATAAATGATCAGGATGAAAATAAGTAACAAATTGAATCTCCTTCGTACTAAAATCCATTTTGAAGTTTGCTATCCATTTGCTTTTTAAAAAAAAATTCTGTTTCCTTTCCACTGTTACCTAAAAGAATTTTCAAACTGGAAAAAAGTCACAGCTGGGATGTTCACAGATATTGCTTTTATACATGAGCATATTACATAAAATTAAGAACAGGGCAAATTTACAAAACAAGCAATTTTGATAAACGGGGGAAGGGTACGTTTTTTCAATTGAATGCCGTAAATGCCACACACTAAAAGAAACCCATGTACGTGTAATCTTTCAGTGCTAATTAATCTAAAAGAACATATAGCTTCTTAGGTGAACAATGTCTATCTGAAACTAGACTAAGAACTTTATTAAATACAGTCTTCCTTGACTTACAACTACAATTGGAACCAGAATTTTCATTGCTAAGGCCCTTAAGTGAGCTGTGTCCAATTTTACAATCTTTTTTGTCATCACTACTTTTGTTAAGTGAATCACGATTGCTAAATGAATCGGGCTTCCCTCATTGACTTAACAGTGTTGTGGCCAGTGGCCAGCAGAGCTGGCAGCAGAGTCGGGCAGTGAGTAGGCTGGGGAGGAACATGGGCCTGGAGGCTAGGGAAGGCTTGGACGAGCCTCTGCGTTGGAGGCAGGGACAGTGCCGAGGCTGTCTGGTAGTGATCAGGTGCCTACAGAGCTAGACAGCAGTGAGGCAGAGGAAGAGCTAGAGCCTGTTCCTAGTATACGCATGCGCAGAGCTGCCAGACGAAGGGAACAACTAAGGAACAAGGTTCAACTTGGGAGTAAGTTCACAGGTGGATGGTGATTGGCGCCTCCCATAGGAAATAAAAGCGGAGCAAACGGGGAGTGAGCTTTTGCAGAAAACAATTCATTCATTTGGGCGTTAGATTTATTTCAGGAGTATGAAGATCTGTCCGTGAATCTCAGAGACTCTGTGCCCAGCCTTTCCTTGCACAGCATCTTTGGAAAACATTTACATGGCAGCTTTCCAAGATAGATAAAGTCTATAGTCATAAATATTCCTTTGAAAGACTACAAGGCCTTGCTGAATGTGAATGATAGGAATTCACATTGGTTTAATAAAAAGGGGTGTTGTCGGGACCAGGATTCTGCCTCATACTTTTTGGGAAGCCTAGGTCAGAACAAACAGAAGCTGGCTGGGAAGGTTGAAAATGGGGAATGGGATACTGCAAGTATTCTAGATACGTAGCCCAACACCCAATTTCTTATCATGTGACATTTGGGAATACTACAATGGTTGTAAGTGCAAGGATCTGTTGTAAGTCCCTTTTTCAGTGCTATTGTAACCTGCAAGATGTCATTAGCGGTAGTAAGCTGAAGACTACTGTAAAACATTTTGATTTCCTTAGAAAACCAGACAATTCTGGCAAAGCAGAACCATGATATTATAAAATATACTTGCCTTGCCTGCTTATTCAGCTATCATAAATGGAAGGTAACTTAGCTTTGAACCAGAATTATTAAAACAGACCTTTCCCCTTTCCTTTCCCACATTTGTTTACTTCATCCATTTCATTCAATCATAAATGTAAGACCAGCTGTCACTTATGACACTTTAAGACTGTGGATGATTGATATTCTCTTGCTACCGGATAGCTCCAAATATGATTCATGACATCTACCGTTAGGACAATCTGATAAATCTCTGTCTTTCCAGGGCATTATCTTCTAGACAATCTGATGAAAGACTAGCGTCCTTGGAGTTAAGACCAAGGTGAGTTATGAAGACACTCTCCAAAAATAATGCTACAGATTGCAAAACCGCCCCCAGAAACCTTGTATGACTTTACAAGCTCAACAATGTCACACGGTCCTTTCTGCAGTTATATATATTTATATCGTGTTCAAAAGTTCCATTCCATGTGGGAATGTTGCATTAATTTATCTGTTGTCCAGCAACATATACCTTCCTAAATATCAAAGAATCCCATATACAGCAATGATTCCCAGTTTAAGACCAGGGAACTTGTAGAAAACTGGCAAGGTTTGACAGATAATTCTCTTAACGCTGGCACTACTTTTTAAATATCCAGCCTCTTGGGGGTAAGCTTATGAGATTGTTGGTAATTAACCCCATGTTTTAAATTTAAGTAAAAAATAGTTTTAATTTTTGACATGGATTTTTTTAAAAAAATTGGGATCTGATGGGATATAAGGAGATTCAATTTGTAAACTATCCTAATATTTAGATACGTTACATGATAATTCTACAAATTCCTAGGTGAGACTTCTGAATGCTGTAATCCACTATAGCAATGGCAAAATGTTTAGGACCTCCTGTTTTGTGGACTTGACAAACATCAAAACAGGAGATCCTAAACGTTTTGCCATCACTATAGTGGATTATATATATAATATGACCTATATGGAGCCAACTACATTTTCTTTGTGATGAATCATAATCTCTTTGAAATACAGTGTCTGTAGGTTGGGAGTAGAATTATAGTTCAAAATGTATTTTTCATATGGGAAAATGAAAATTGGGAAAATTCTGGGGAAGCCAACTCAGTATTCAAATGTATATGATAAGGCTACAGTGACACCTAGTGATCAGACATAAAAATCTATGGTTATTTTTTGTATCTACCGTATATACTCGAGTATAAGCCGACCCGAATATAAGCCGAGGCACCTAATTTTACCCCAAAAAGCTGGAAAAGTTATTGACTCGAGTATAAGCCTAGGGTGGGAAATGCAGCAGCTACCGGTAAATTTCAAAAATAAAAATAGATACCAATAATGTTTTTGAATATTTATTTCCTCCCCTGGAGTGGGGAGGGAATGTGGCTTTCATAGTATCCTTCCCCTGGAGTGGGGAGGAATTGGGGATTTTGCAGTATCCTACCCCTGTAGTGGGGAGGGAATGTGGCTTTCATAGTATCCTATCCCTGGAGTGGGGAGGATTTGGGGGATTTCATAGTATCCTTCCCCTGGAGTGGGGAGGATTTGGGGGATTTCATAGTATCCTTCCCCTGGAGTGGGGAGGATTTGGGGGATTTCATAGTATCCTTCCCCTGGAGTGGGGAGGATTTGGGGGATTTCATAGTATCCTTCCCCTGGAGTGGGGAGGATTTGGGGGATTTCATAGTATCCTACCCCTGGAGTGGGGAGGATTTGGGGGATTTCATAGTATCCTTCCCCTGGAGTGGGGAGGATTTGGGGGATTTCATAGTATCCTACCCCTGGAGTGGGGAGGATTTGGGGGATTTCATAGTATCCTTCCCCTGGAGTGGGGAGGATTTGGGGGATTTCATAGTATCCTTCCCCTGGAGTGGGGAGGATTTGGGGGATTTCATAGTATCCTTCCCCTGGAGTGGGGAGGATTTGGGGGATTTCATAGTATCCTTCCCTGGAGTGGGGAGGATTTGGGGGATTTCATAGTATCCTACCCCTGGAGTGGGGAGGATTTGGGGGATTTCATAGTATCCTACCCCTGGAGTGGGGAGGATTTGGGGGATTTCATAGTATCCTACCCCTGGAGTGGGGAGGATTTGGGGGATTTCATAGTATCCTACCCCTGGAGTGGGGAGGATTTGGGGGATTTCATAGTATCCTACCCCTGGAGTGGGGAGGATTTGGGGGATTTCATAGTATCCTACCCCTGGAGTGGGGAGGATTTGGGGGATTTCATAGTATCCTTCCCCTGGAGTGGGGAGGATTTGGGGGATTTCATAGTATCCTTCCCCTGGAGTGGGGAGGATTTGGGGGATTTCATAGTATCCTACCCCTGGAGTGGGGAGGATTTGGGGGATTTCATAGTATCCTACCCCTGGAGTGGGGAGGATTTGGGGGATTTCATAGTATACTAAGTCAGAAATAACATTGCTGCGTAGCCAGGAGTGTGTCTCAGTCACTTAAACCTCATACATAAATCATTGTACGAGGCGCTCGACGGCACCTCTTACCTGCCACGGGTCCCACCAGGACCGGCCAGAGGCACAGCAAGCTCCGGAACCAGAGCGGGAGCCTCCGCCGCATGGCTCAGCTCCGCCAGGGACGCATCCGGCAAGGGGAAAGCGGGGTCCCCTCTCGCGCAGCGGGTGGAGGGCGCGGGGCGGCGGCAGGGCTGGGCTGCCTCCGGGTCCTGCCTCCCGGAGCCCTGGGGCGGCCGCGGGAGTCCGTGGGCAGCGGGGCTCGCTCGGCTTCCAGCAGGGAGGAGAAGGGGGGCTTCCCGGAGCCGCGCGCTCGGCAAGCTCGCCGCTCAACTCAGCGCCAGTGCGCCTTCATCTCCGAGCGCCCAGCGGAAGGGCCAAGCCGCTCGCCTCGGAGCCGCTGGAGCTGGGACGCCGCCTCCACCGCGGAATTTGCTCCAACTCAGCCGCTCCGGCCCATTGTCAGCCGGCTGGTCCCTGCCTTCCCTCCCCTCCTCTCTCTAGCTTAAAGAGACACCGACTTGCCTCGGCTGGAAGCCGGGCACGGGGAGGAGTTGGCGCCAGCCCGGGGAGGGGGCTGCGAGCGGGCGGGCGGGGGGACGGGAGGTAAAAGGCTGGATGGGTTTGGTTGCCAAACCGAGGCGGCTCGCTCGGGGCTCTTCCCTCTCTCCCCACGGGTGGGCAGCGGCCGGAGTTTCCACAAATGCCGCTCCCCGCATTTTTCTGGACGGGGTCTCGCAGGAAGGAATCCCCTCCTCCTCCAACAGGCAACAGCACTGCCGGATCCAGTTGTAGACTCGAGTATAAGCCGAGCCGGCTTTTTTCAGCCCAAAAAGTGGGCTGAAAAACTCGGCTTATACTCGAGTATATACGGTACTAAGAAGTAAATGCAATATTTGTCTCAAGAAGAGTAATAGAACAAACTAACATCCCTTCTCCCAATTCTGCCACGCGTTTAATTAAATCCTAAATTTAAATAACATGTGGCTGTTAAAAACTTGGAATTCTTGGAAACATTTCCATAGATATTCAACCAACCTTTAAAGTGGTCAACATCAACTGTCTCAGGTTCAATTTTGGATACGAAGGGAGGTCAGTTCACCCTTTCGTCTGTGTGTTTGAGAGGGCATTGTGCTGCTGATATGTTAAGAGTTTTAAACTTGTGTTTTTATTATGCATGTATATGTTAGTTGGCTAGGGCTGTTTTATATAGTATACAAAGGCATATAAATGTTGAAAATGAGTGAATAAATAAATCAGCACTTGGTTCCTGTTATCCTGCAATTTCTTAATTATAGTACTATGTTTTTCCAATGAATTGATACATCATGGTAAGATAGGATAGCTTTATGGATCTCCAAGTTTTCAAATTTCAGTTTTGATTTTAGGAGTATTCTTCCTTTAATATTGGGCAGGATAAAATAAATGTGATAGAGAAGAACAGAAAACGAAAGATAGTATTTAGTAGAGGGCATATCCTATTATTTATAATTGTGAGGCCGAGTGAGCTCCCGTTACTTGTCCCAGCTTCTGCCAACCTAGCAGTTCGAAAGCATGTAAAAATGCAAGTAGAAAAATAGGAGCCATCTTTAGTAGGAAGGTAACAGAGTTCCGTGCACCTTTGGCATTTGGTCATGTTAGCCACATGACCACGGAGATGTCTTCAGACAGCGCTGGCTCTTCAGCTTTGAAATGGAGATAAGCACCGCCCCTTAGAGTTGGGAACGACTAGCACATATGTGCGAGGGGAACCTTTACCTTTTACCTTATTGAATTGGCAGTTTCATTCTCAGGTTCCCACCATCCTACCTGTTTTATTTTGGAAACAAGGACTTCTGGCAGCTTTGCTCTTAGCTGGTTTGTCTCTTTGTAAGTAAGCGGAAATCCTTTCAGCAACACCAAATCTTGCATTATCACTAAACCTGGAACTTCTTTATCGGTAGTCTGAAAGAAGAAGAAAAATTCATCTGAGAAAGAATGTATAAAGAATCTTGGAATTCTGCCTGTCTGTCCATCAGCACAATAACTCTTTCAAAGACTGAAGCAAATGAAACCAAATTCTGGGGCCTGCGGGACCAACTAGAAAAGGAAAGGGTGGAATGAAAAATGGACCAGATCTAACTTAGTGCTACAGATAAGCAAATCCCTAAATTTTCTCAATGATCCTTATGGGAAGAGGCAATTGGATAGCATCTCAATGTCAAAAACATCTACTGTAACCGCTTTCCCGATTTTTAGCAATGCACGTGCACGCACATACAATATGAAGAAATGCAGAAATACATACAGGTAATCCTTGATTTACAACCATTAGTTGTACGTTAGTGACAACTAATTCAAAGTTACAACACTGGAAAAAAAATTACTCATGACTGTTTTTCACACCAACAGTTGCAGCATCCCCCTGGTCATGTGATCACGTGATCAAAATTCAAACACTTTGCAAGTGGCATGTATTTATAGTGGTGGCAATGTCTCAGGATCATGTGATCACTTAGTGCTACCTTCTGACCAAAGCCAATGGAGAAGCCAGATGAACTAAACCACCATGTTATTAACTTAACTGCAGTGATTCACTAAACAATGGTGGCAAGAAAGATTGTAAAATGGAGCAAAATTCACTTAACAATGTCTTGCTTACTAAAGGAAACATTGTGGCTCAATTGTGGTCATAAATAGAGGATTACCTGCATGCATGAATACAAGCAGGTATAACATTCAACAGAAGAAAATAGAGACCTCACCTATGACCACAGTTGCTAAAGGGATGGGAAAGCATTTCAGAGTCATGTTCTGTAGGTTTTTCCCATCTTGATTTATTTAAAAATGTCCTAATTTCTTCCCAGAGCTGAACTCAACCATATTTGGGGAGACGTTCAAGCATGTTTAAACATTAAGATAAAAGGTAAAGGTTCCCCTGCACATATGTGCTAGTTGTTCCCGACTCTAGGGGGCGGTGCTCATCTCTGTTCCAAAGCCGAAGAGCCAGCGCTATCTGAAGATGTCTCCGTGGTCATGTGGCCGGCATGACTAAATGCTGAAGGCGCACAGAACACTGTTACCTTCCCACCAAAGGTGGTCCCTATTTTTCTACTTGCATTTTTACATGCTTTTGAGCTGCTAGGCTGGCAGAAGCTGGGACAAGTAATGGGAGCTCACTCCATTACGCAGTGCTAAGGATTCGAACCGCCAAACTTTCTGATCCACAAGCTCACCGTCTTAGCCACTGAGCCACCATGTCCCTCCTGTTTAAACATTATATAGAGACTTTTCACTTACAAATATCACAAAATATTAAAACAAAAGAGATTTAAAATTAGTGGCTTGGTTTTCCTGACAAAATATTTGGCTGCAATTCACAATTTATTACAAGCATATACATTAATTTTCCAGCAAATGTTTGGGAACATACCAAATATCCCCTCCATGCCGTTTGCTTGATACTCTCCTTCAACATTAGAGAATGGGCATCTTCAGCTGAAAGAATAAGGAATTCAAATTCCAATCGTTTCATAGGTTGTTAAGTGTTTCAAAAGGTAAAACTAAGATTTTACATATATTTTCCAGGAGCATGTTTTAAAGCATGGGAGAATGGAGATGACAATTCTATTAAGCTACATCATGCTACAGTTCTCTATCTTCAAAAATGAACCCAGAGAGCCATTTCTTCCCAAATACTCTGTATAAACAAAAGCATACTAGTATTCTTTAATTAAGGCTAGGTAGGAAGGCCACAGCTCCTCATTCCTTTTTTTGATGGGAGGTGGGAAGATATCTTCAAATCAATGTTGACTCTGAGCAATTGCCTTAATAAAACCCTGCAGATTTTTTGGGCAAGTTTTTTGGAAGCAGTTTGCACTGCCTCTTTCCCAAGGATAAGAGAGTGACTGGCCCAAAGTCACCCAAGCAGGCTGTAACATTTACTTCTTGATTAAGACATAAAGTAATTATTTTGCCAAATATTTTCAAGACTGAGCACTGAATAGGCTTTCCCTCCCTCCCTCCCCCTTTCCTTCCCTCCCTTTCTTTACATACACGCACACTTAAAATGAGACTGGCTTTATTTGGAAAGTTAGTAGACAATCATATAGGATTCCAGATGAGAACGGAGGGGAAGCAATAAAAGATGAATCTCCCTATGAAAAGACATACTGTATGAAAAATTATATTGGGAAATGGCATTTCACAAGGAGCTGGGGGGGGGGATCTGATTTTAAACCTGAGATAATATGCAACATCACTTCATGTTTTACAATATTATTTTTGTCTGCAAAATGAAACCTTCTCTTATAAGATAGATAGATAGATAGATAGATAGATAGATAGATAGATAGATAGATAGATAGATAGATAGATAGATAGATAATAGAATATCCATGTCTACATTTGCATGTAGAATATCCTGTGTTTCCCCAAAAATAAGACAGGGTCTTATTTTCTTTTGACACCCCCCCCCAAATAAGCATGGCCTTATTTTTGGGAAGGTTTTATTATTTCTGAGGTGCAGGAGGGGGCGAGTGTGGTCACCTCATGGCTGCTGCTGTGTTGCAATATTTTGGGAGAGGGCTTATTTTTGGGGGAAGGCTTATTAGCACATGCGCTCAAAAGCCCAATTGGGCTTATTATCCAGGGAGGTCTTATTTTGGGGAAAACAGGGTACACATAGAGTTATTCATAGGGAGATTTGAGTTACCACTGATTGATTGATTGATTGATTGACTGATAGAATATTTATATATTTTGCATATAGAATTAGAATGAAATGATTATTTTTTTCAGACATAATGTTTTATGCTATTACATTTATCCAATGATTTTTCTTAAATCATGGCAACAAAGGGAGAAGGGGTGGAACTCTTTACAGAAGGTTCTGAAGAAAAAGAAAACCAATGAAAACAGTCCAGTGGTAAATTGAAAGCATGCATATTCAAGCAACAGGAGATGAAAGAGGATCCGTACCTTCTTTAGCAGTCTCAAAAACAACAACCGTCACATTGGTGGAAGGATTTTTTGGCTTTGCAACAGAGAATATATTGTTGGCAGATCGCAGCAGAGGATAGATAGATGGCAGGTCCTTAAGAGTAATGTTGTTTGGCAAAGCGGGGTCCAAGACAAGCATTGGCACTTTGATGCAATGCGTCAATAAACACTCCAGTTGTTTTTCACTAGGATCAAGAGAGGATCAAAGCCAGGCTTACGTTTAGGATTAAAACTGCATAGCTTGTTATTTATGCACAACAGATGTTTGATCAAACAGAATCCGAAAAGCTAGTAGAGCCTTGTTTTTGGCATAGTTTTACTTTCAGCAGCTGATTGAGACCCCCATCTACCTTGTATATATGGTATCATTCGGGGAAAAAAAGATTTCTCAAGTAAGACTTCATACCTTGTGGCATACAGCTTAAATATATCACCCAGTTTAATCAAATTCTTAAACTAGGGATGAACTGGGAAACTGTCGACAGCCTGTTTATTTGGAACACATCAATATGAACATAAGCAAGCATAGAAAAAGTACATATTTTTGTGAACATGTTATTCATATACATACTAATACAATATTATTCACTTTGGTTTTGTAAAATGCTGGCCATTTAATTATTAAGATCATGTGGTTGATTGACTTAGGTCTATAGACACCTGGCAGGATGCAGCTGCCATTACATCTGTGGCTGGTACATTGCCAAGTTGATGGATTACTTCCTTATATGGATTACTATAATATAGAGGAGGCTAGAAGCAGTAATGCACATTCTAAAAGGCCACAGGAGTTCATCCACTCAAATGGTAACCTCACCAGAGGAGGCACTTTCCCCCTCTGCTTTTTAGAAGATTTGGAGGGTTTTGAGTGTGGGAAATGAAAGCAGAAGGCCTCATGAAGCACTCTATTGCCATTCCACTTTTAATTTCAAAACAAAACAAAAACTTCCAAGCATCAAAGGTTCTTGGGGTGCAAAACTAGGCACACAAGGCCCTATCACATAATTTTTAACATTGTTTGACCTGGTTCTATTAAAAACGAATCACCCTCTTCTTCCTTCTATTAAGATGGACCATTTATTGATCCTGCACATTAATTTTTATTCCACTACATCACCAGCAGGTCATTTTGCAATAGCATTTTTGACAGCTACTAGCTTGATTCATTTCAACCTGGTCATCCAAATAATTTAATTCTGTATCATATTTAAGCCTAAATATCTCTCTAAGAAAAGGGTCCCCAGCCCCCAGGCTATGGCCACTGCTGGCCCTCACCCTGTTTGGAAATGGGCCGTGTTGAATGGCAGGCAAGTGCACATGCCTGCCACTCATACAGAACAATCCACTCTAATCCCCCCACCAGGCTGCCAAGCCAGAAAGGCTGGAGACCACTGCTCTAAGATGACTTTTATAACATACTTATGCAGTATATGAATCACAGTGGCGCAGTGGTTAGAGGGCAGTACTGCAGGCTACTTCTGCTGACTGCTGGCTGCCTGCAATTTGGCAGTCTGAGTCTCATCAGGCTCAAGGTTGATTCAGCCATCCTTCACAGGTTGGTAAAATGAGGACCCAAATTGTTGGGGACAAGATGCTGTAAACTGCTTAGAGAGGGCTATAAAGCACTGTGAAGTGGTATATAAGTCTAAGTGCTATTTCTATTGCTATACATCGTATTTTTCAGAATATAAGATGCTCCAGAATATAAGACACACCTTAGTTTTGTGGGAGGAAAATAAGAAGAAAAAAAATCTGCCTCTGCTTACCAGCATCCATGGTATTCAGCTGACAAGGTCAGCCAATAAATAGGCATAGTAACTAAGTTAATCAATGAGGGCTATTTGGACTCTGAAATTTGCTATGTGAATAAGAAGGAGATAGGAAGGAGCCTGGCTTAACCGAGAATTGAAAGTGAAATTCCTTATGTTTTGCTTGTATTTACTGCTACCTTGGAAAACCTGCTTTTATTAATGTATTGTATATTATTATTATTATTTTGAATCTTACTGAATCAGTTACTTGTGTGTGCTTTCTGAATGTGATTGCTGCTGCAAACTCTGACCAGCCAGGTCAGCTTCAGCACTTATTGCAGCCTGATTCAGCACAGCTGATTTGGGGTGGATCAGAATACCCCCAATCAGCTGTTCCAGGCTGCAGAGATTGCCACAGACCATCACTGCCTCCATGTCTCACATTTTTGGCCTTTGGTGGGGGTGGGTGGGGCTACATTTGGTGTATATAATGCATCCAAATTTTCAACCTCTTTTTTGGGGGAAAAGATGCTTATACTCTGAAAAATACGGTAGTAAAAAGGAGAACGATATATGCTTTATAAGACTTGGGTCATAATAATCAGAGTCTAACTCACAATGCCCATGTGGTTAATTTAATATATTAGATATTTATTATTGGACATTGGAAAAAATTTACACCTTTTCCTACAATATTATCTTGGCTTGATTTTTATTAAGGTTAAATATTATATGTTTTGCTCATTTAAAATTTCTCATAGTTGAACTCCAATCTGAAATAAGGCAAGCAGAAAACGTAACTCCAAAATACTTATTTATTTTGTTTACCTTTTCTTTGTTGGCTCAGTGACATTCTTTCCAAGAATTTCCCTAAAGAACAAGTAAAAATAAAACAATTACGCATCTCAAATATATTACACATATATAATATGAATGGATGCACTATATATACTGTACATAAAATGTTCTCCTCTTTCTTGAAAATCAACAAAATCTCTATAAGATGGCCTTTTTCTGTTAATAGCTTTGGTTACTAATATCTTCTAAACAAAAGGAGCTCATTAGGAAACAACACTTTTTTTATGGTTTCACAGAGAGCAAAATCCATACCTTATTGTTTTCTGTTCTTCTTCCATCTGTTTCCTCACCTGCTGCAGTTCTTTGATCAATTCAACATCAGTGCCATTCACCCAGGTATACACCACATCGATGGGCATAGGTAAGCAAAGCCTTAGAAATCGTTGAAAGACAAATGGAAAAAAAACCATGTTTAATCTACGCAGGATTTCATTGTGAAGCATTATATAGTGCTACAAATTTAAGTTTTTCCTCAAATACTGGAATACACAAGTTGCAAATGATAAGGGATTTAATACATTTAATAGATTACCATTGTTTGGTTAAACTTTCCAATTCCTATCAATGAACACAATAAGGCAGTGATGGCAAAAGTATGAACACACTCAAACTGCAAGGCATCGGTGTATGCACGTGCCCCCCTCCCGGTGCATGTGCACACATCCTGCACATGTGCCCATGACCCACCTAAACTGCAAGGCATGGGCCCGTGTGCATGTGCGTCCCACGCATGCACACCTGCGTCCCACGCATGCGAGCATGCCCAGCACTTGCACAGCAGGGACCCAAAGACCAGCTGGCCAGTGGGAAAGGGTGCATGCATGCGCAGCAGAGACCCGAAACAGAGCTGGAGTGACAACACATGTGCCCATGAAGAGGGCTCTGCGTGCCACCTCTGGCACGTGTGCCATAGATTTGCCACCACTGCCGTAAGGTTTATTATAATGAAACTTTCCATTACTCCATCAAATTCAGGAGCTAGCAGGCATCAAGCATTTAGTAATCTAAACTGCCTTTCATAAATGATTGGTGTGATTTTCTTCTATAATGGGAATCATTCCAGAAAAGCTTATGTGAAAGAAAACAATGCATCAGCAGCATTTTGCATTCAAAAAAATGGTTAATATTTAAAAAGCAAAGAGACAACCTGATCTCAATGATTCTGCTACTGTGCCAACAATCAGATACTCATTGTTTTAATTAACTGTATACTGACCACAAAGGAGGCCAGAATGCAATAAGAAGGAATAAAGATGAAACTCAATATTATTTCCCAACATGCCTCAACATCTCATGATACAATATAAAGTTCCACTGATTCATTTCCTCATTTTATTCTTTTGGTGACCAATTATGAATAAAAATTACCCACAGAGATTCTTGATTTGCCTAACTAGAGTAACTGGTAAAATCCTGAATAACAAGCACTCACATTAAACTCAACATCTCTGCAGAATTTAATTAGATGCTTATTAATATGATTATCTAATCCTTAAAATACCCAATCCATTCTAAAGATCCAAAACAATTTGCTACTACTTATTTTTAATTATATGGCCAATGCAAAGACTGGAAGGCACTTATGACCAAATGCTATTATAAATCCTTTTTTAAAATTATTATTATTATACTGTATTCATTATTATTGTTGTTTTGTTGTTGTTGTTGTTATTATTATTATTATTATTATTATATTCTGCTTTAAATACAGGTAGTCCTCGACTTACAACACAATTTAGTGAAATAAAATATGCTTAATAAAGTGGCATTTAAGATTGCAAAAGATTTTGAAGGCAACACTGAGCAAGTATCTCCATCCTTCTTATGATTATTCAAAATTAGAAATGGCCGATGGCTCATAGGAAAAAAAATCTATTTATGATTACCTAGAATGTGAATTCACATCAGAAGCAACAGCATGTGACTCATCTATGTGAATGAGAACTGAATCTACCACAAATTACACACAATTATTAAATAAAAACATTTTAGCACCGTATTTTTCTTTTGCTCTTTCTTCCAAATTTCACAAATAAGTTCCATGTTGTATTTTAAAGAGCATGAGTAGCAGTACAAGCAACTGAATATTCATATATAGTTCTATATGGATTATAAGAAGGCACAAAGAATAGTCTTTTTTTAAAACTGTGATCTCTAGATGATGTATATACAGATTTTAAACTAGTAGCAGCACTGTTATTTGCGAATGCCACCCCAGAAATTCAATTTTATGTGTCTGTTAAGAACTGTCTAAATTTATTTAAAAGCTCTGGGGGATAATTGCTGTTCCTTGCTATCACAAACTGCAGCTAATTTGGAACAGTTCTTAGGTATCTAACAGAGAATTTGTGGCGCCTGGTGTTCAATTATTTGGAAAAAAATTTAAAAATGACATAATTATCCAATTTAACACCTAGTTTATTTTCTTCTTCACTTTTTTACCAATGATACCATTTATAACTATCTCTAGCTTTGTCCATGCAAGAATTGTCTAATTCAGGGATGTCAATCTTGCGGCGTCACATGATGTATCAGGACTTTTTTCCCCTTCACTAAACCAGATGTGGGCATGGCTGGAACGTGATGCATCCAGCCCATGGACTGGGAGTTTGACAGCCCTGGTATAATTAATCTGTCCTCGGCTATCTTAACAAAAAGCCTATATGTTTCTCCTAAGGCTAAATATGGGTTCATATAATGCTTGGGTTTGACATTTTCATTAATGTGGAAAAAATATTATTCTTGGTGTGTCACCTTTTTAAATCAGGTAGAACCTAATGTAAAATGTCTGTAAGCTCCTATTTTCCATTTTACAATTCACTGAAACTTCACAGACTTTTAACATCCAGATTTTGTACATTTTCAACTCTCCCTTGGTAACATGTTATTGCTTAAGAGATACAGTAATCATAAAGTTTACACATTTTTGTGACCTAGTGTTGTGACCTGCCAGCAGCCAGAAGAGTTGGCAGCAGATTTAGACAGTAAGGAGGTTGGGGAGGAACATGGGCCAGTCCTGGAGTCTGGGGAAGGCACTGACGAGTGCTCTGTGTCGAAGCCAGAGAGGAGACCAGAGCCATCTGACAGTTATCAGCTGCCTTCAGAGTCAGACATCAGTGAGGCAGACGAACAGCTGGAGCCTGTTCCCAGTGTGCGCATGTGCAGAGTTGCCAGACGAAAAAAACAGCTAAAGTTTGGGAGTAAGGCCACAGGTGGATGATGAATGGCCCTCCCAGAGGAAATAAATGAGGAGCGAAAGGGGAGTAGAGTTTGCAGGAGACAATTAGTTCGCTTAATTGGTTCCTGACTCTCCAAGACTCCTTGCCAAGTTTTGCAGATATCGGCCTGGCAGCTCTCCAAGCAAGATAAGGTCTGTGATTGTAAATCCTCCCTTGAAAGACTTTGCTGGATGTGAATGAGCAGAATCCACAGTCAATTAATAAAAGGGATTTTTATCGGGACAAGGAGTTGCTTCATGTTCTTGGGAAGCCTAGGTCAGAACACCTAGCAAAAGGATTGTATACTCTTGTATATGCCATCTTAATTAATTTGCATTTCAAAAGACAAAAAAGGTTTAAAATGGAAGAAAACTTGAAATCAAAACTAACAAAATGTGAAATATCTAAAATACACCAGAAGAATAATGGCAGGCAGGAACCCTTTAAAAACGTTGATACCTAGGAAGGTTCAAAGGCCAGTTCAGATTAATGGAATAAAGCTAATCCAGAATTTGTTCCTGCCTTAACAAGGATCCAAAGTGCCATTTTGTTATCTTCTGATGTAAGGTATCTGGAAATAGAGCTGTATTTTGTTCTACATTTAGTGGCTATCAATACACCAAATCAGAGTTATTCTCAAGGTATCATGTTTCGGAAAAAGTCATTGCCTATTTCCAGATCTCTGAAAATGCCAGGAACCTTTAGTTTTTTGTAAAACACATTAAGCTGCAAATAAATCAACCACATTTCTGCCTAATATGTACAAACCAAACTTCTAGGTTTAACTGTTTAAACATTGAAAATTGGATTAACTTGACCATGACCAAGATAAGAATATAAGAACTAAGTGACATAGGAAATTTTTTGATAACTGTTGGTTGGGTTTTGAGCCAAGTCGTGGGAATTAAGATTAAAGGTATCTAGGATTCCATGCTGAAAGACTGTTTCTATAACAGATACTATACATTCATAAGTACATCAATTCTAAACATTTACAAAGTATCGTATTGGTTTTTTTTAAAAAATGAAAACATTTATCTCCACTTCCAAGAATCTGGAGTAATTGCAGCAACAGTGTTTCTTCTGTGTTATCATTTCTAGCAACTAAAACTATTTCAAATAAAAATAAATAGCCAAACGTTTGTATATAACACCTGTATCGGATACAATATCTGTTTTTTTTTTTTTAAAAAAAAACATTCTTATTTTTTCAGTGTTTCATGTTTTTCTTTCTGCCTTTCTTCAACTGTACAGAGAATTTATACTCTTCTTCAGCTTATATAGTGAATTTATGACTTAAGGAAGGGGGAAAGGAAAACAATGCAGAGGAAATAGCGTTGGTGCAATTTCTCTTTTGTGTGTGTGTGTGTGTGTGTGTGTGTGTGTGTGTGTGTGTGTACCTTTGAGTTTCTGTTGACTCTCAAAGATTTCCTCTGAACAAGACCCTGAATTTTCATGGCAATTTTTTTCAGAAATCCTTTGCCATTGCTTTCTTCCTAGGCTGAGAGAGAAGGACTGATCCAAAGTAACCCACTCGTGGTCTCTAAATTTCTTACCTGGTGCCTTAACCACTATACTCGTGATAGCGAACCTATGGCACATGCACCACAGGTGGCACGCAGCACCCTCTCTGTGGGCACTTGAGCTGCTGCCCTAGTTCAGCTTCACCAGCATGCACACATGCCTCCCTCTGGCCATCGGGACCAGCCAGTTATGACCGGGGTTGGGGCATGTGCAGGGGGGTGCGCACACATGCACAGGGCAGGGCACATGCGGGGGGCATGCACGCATGCATGCAGAGGTGGAGTGCATGGCCAGGCACAGGCACAGGGCTGTGCACGCATGTGGGGGAGGCACATGCACAGGGCTATGCACGCATTGCATTTTGGGGGTTTGGGTACGCATGCACGCTTTGGGAACTTGGTCTGGAAAAGGTTAGCCATCACTGCACCAGACCAACCTGCCTCTGGAACAAACACTAGCATCTGCATTTCTTGCACAATGAAGAAAGCAATGCCTTTCCAGATCTGAGGCTCACCTGTTCTGAAATGATTTCCCAGCCACGTTATCCCTGTAAGAGTCAAACAGGACATGATACTGGTCCCTGCTCCACTCCAATACAACCTGTGGAAGAATATTTAAGATTATATTCTAAAGCAATCGAATTGACATGGTTTTTAAAACTAATAAAACTTCTACATGGAAATGGAAAGAACAAGGTCTTAAAGTTTTTAGGATATTTTATAAAGTGGAATAAGCTACTTAAATTATTCCTGAAAATTCTCCTCTAATATAGTCAAACTTAGCAAGCTTATCAAGACTTGTTATTATTAAAGATCCTTTTCACCATGACATATCTGCTCTAAATTGAATCATGTGCTCTAAATTAAATCATGGGCATACTTCTCTTTCCAGCCACATTTGTGTAAAAATGACTGGTACGTCTCCAGTACAGAAAAATGTTACATCTTTTTATTTTTACATTCTACCACCCAGTTTGCCACATAACACCATCCCACAAATAATTTCAGTACAGAATTACCATAGGATTGTAGAATTACCCCAGTCTACAATCTTTTGACGTCTTTCTTGGCAACTAGAATTCAGAGAATTGCTATCCAGTTCAAACCACAATGTCAAAAAAAGAGCATATCGTAACATAAATCTTGGCCTTTCCTACTTTTGCCCTGAGATAAGATACATGTACATAAGTCATGTGGTTTGCCTTGCAGGGCCTAGAGTGTATTTGCCCTGATTTACCACCCCTGCAGACACCTATTAATGGATTCTGAAACAACCTGTGAATTCCATAGCAAGACCTCATATGCTTCCACAAAATAAAAATTAATATAAAATACTGGGGGAGTTTACAGACCCTGTGATCAGCAGATGAAAGCTGCTAAGCATCCGGTAGGGTAGTCAACATGACCTGGAGCTTATCTATAAACCACAATGTCATTTGATAATAACTAGCTAACGATCAGTTTCCATGTTCATGAGATGAGCAGGAGGAGATGTTTGCTTGCCCTTGCAGAAATCCTTCAACCTTTCCCCTTATTTCCCTCCATTCATTTAAGGGAAACAACTCATAGGAGCCTACTTTAAGAATTTCACCAGCTAATCTTCTTTAGTCAACTTCCTCTATTAGAAAGGTGGGATACATGGCCTTTTTCATTACAACATACCGTAATTTGTAAACAGCTAATTTCCAGCTGGTTTTATATTTATCTGTCTTCTAGATTACTGAACCGTGATGCTAATGACCATATTTTATCATTCATGGATTCTGTCTTCTGCTGTTTGATTTCCTATAGGCATATGGAGAAATTATCCACTCCCATCCCCACCTTTAACTGTTTAAACCCACCTCTCTTTATGCTGCAAAAGTCCAGGCATCCCTTAAACTAAACAGAAAAGGATGAAGCGATTTTTGAGGATCTTTGGTGCCACCTACTGGCTGCCTGGAATTTTGCAGCGAAGATGGGCAGCATGTACATTTAATTAAAATAAATAAGGCATGGCATGCTTATTCTCTGCTCCCTTCACAAGAAGACTGCAAGAACAGCAGCTTCCAGGCTGGGTTCCCCAAATGGCGTTTTTGGGTTCCCCAAAAACGCCCTTTCCAGCGCAAGCTGTCGCTCTACCGCTGACACGCTTCCTAGTGTCTTTTCTTCGCCTCACCTCTACGCCACTATTCTGTAACGGAGAATTACTTTTTTAAAAAACCCTCATCTTCCTTTTTTGTCACCTAATGAAAGACAGAATTTTTCCAAGTTCCAGATCTACCCGGATCAAAACTGCTGAAAGCTTAGCGTGAGCCGAGAAAATGTGAGTTCCCTTAAGGCGGCTGCCATCACGGCCTTTCCTGTATTGACACGCCCGGATGGGCGGCTGGCTGCTCACACGGGAAAAGGCACAGAGCAAGGAGCAGGGAATTGGATGCAATCAAGGCAGTGATCATTGCAGGGAAGTTATTGTTTTTACGTTACAGAGAAACTGGGAAAGGAAAGGACGCCAGCACGGGAGAGAAGTGGCCGAGGTTCAGCCCCGCGCAGGAAAATAAAAAGTTCGCAGCTTTGCCTTTCTCTTAGAAGGGCCATCGCCAGTGAGAAATCCAACAGGGGAAGTTTGGGGGGGGGGGGGTGACTGGCTTACGCCAATCATGCAATCCCTTAAAGCAGTATTTCTCAACCTTGGCAACTTGAAGATGTCTGGACTTCAACTCCCAGAATTCCCCAGCCAGCATTCGCTGGCTGGGGAATTCTGGGAGTTGAAGTCCAGTCATCTTCAAGTTGCCAAGGTTGAGAAACACTGCCTTAAAGGGCCCAGAGACGCCAGGCTGAAATGCACGGGGGAGCCCAAAGCGCTTCTCTGCAAGGAGCGGCACGAACGGGGAGACCTGGCTTGAGAGACGGAAGGCCGGCGCAAAGAAATGAGGGGAAACCCTCCAGGCAAGGAGCGAGGTAGAGAAGATATGCAACAGATCCTCCCCGGTGCAGGATCGCGGGCAGCGGGCAGCGCATCGCTCGGACGGAGGAAGGCGCTTTGCAACCGGGCAGCGGGGATCGCGCCTTACCTCGCCGAATTGCAGGGCGGAGACGATCAGGAGGACAATGCCTCCAAGGCAAAGGCAGGGCCCATATCGGTGGGACAGACAGGTGTAGGTCTGCCTCTGCAGGAGCTTCAGCAGCATGGCCCGCCGGCCACCATCACCCCCCTCGCAGTCGCAGCCCGCCCTTCTCGCAACCGGCAGCCAATTCCTAGCAGCTGCCCAATTCTCGTCCCCGGCACATCGCAGAGGCTTCCAAGCGGAGGCGGCTTCCGGCAGCCGGGCCCCGCCTCCCCTGTGGGCGGGGGAAAGGATTTGCTTCTCGCGGGGAGTGGGGGGAGAGGGGGCCTCGGTTTCGCCAGTCGCCGCAATCCGGTCATGTGTCCTGTCAGGCGTCTCGGCCGCCTCGTGATTGGGAGGGCGCGAAAGAGGCGCCGCTTGACGTGTTTTGCGAGGAGGTCTCCCCCTCCCCCCCTTCAAAGGGCCACTTAAGGCTATTTTGTTCAAGGTGAAGGACTCAGAATCAGAATAGAGCTGGAAGGGACCTTGGAGGTCTTCTAGTCCAGCCCCCTGCTCAAGCAGAGGACCCTATGCCATTTCAGACAAATGACCATCCAGTCTCTTCTTAAAAACCTCCAGTGATGAAGAAGCACCCACAATGTCTGAAGGCAAAGCTGTCCCACTGGTTAATTGTTCTCACTGTTAGGAAGTTTCTCCTGAATTCCAGATTGCTTCTCTCCTTGATTAGTTTCCACCCATTGTCCATCCTCTGGTGCTTTGGAAAATAAAAAGACCGTCTCTTCGGGGCAGCATCTCAAATACTGGAATATTGCTATCATGTTCCCCCTACTCCTTCTTTAGGTATGTCTAGTTTAATGAAAATAAGGATTAGGGGGGGAGACATGATAGCAGTGTTCCAATATCTCAGGGGCTTCCAAAAAGAAGAAGTCAAGCTATTCTCTAAAGCAGTAGTCTCCAATCTTGGCAACTTTAAGACCTGTGGACTTCAACTCCCAGAGTTCCTCAGCCAGCTTTGCTGGCTGAGGAATTCTGGGAGTTGAAGTTCACAAGTCTTAAAGTTGCCAAGGTTGGAGACCCCTGCTCTAAAGGCACCTGAGGATAGGACAAGAAGCAATGGGTGGAAACTAATCAAGGAGAGAAGCGACTTAGAACTGAGGATAAATTTCCTGACAGAACAATTAATCAATGAAACAACTTGCCTCCAGAAGTTTTGGCAAAGTCAATGAGGAAACCAGGTTCACTCAGCAAACATGTTACTAATGTAACAACTGCAATGATTCACTTAGCAAATGTGGCAAGAAAAGTCGTAAAAGGCAAAACTCACTTAAAATTTCGCACTTAACGGAAATGTTGGACTCAATTGTGGTTGTAAGTCAAGGACTACTTGTATTTCAGCTTTTTTTTCCTGCAGCTATGTGTGCAGATACGGGTAGTCCTTGATTTACAACCACAACTGAGTCCAAAATTTCTGTTAAGTGAGATATTTGCTAAGTGAGTTAGGCCCCCATTTCATGACCATTCTTGAGACTGATGTTAAGTGAATCCCTGCAGTTGAAAAGTTAGTAACATTGTTGCAGAAAATGACAGGCTTTAGACTTCTCAGGATACAGGAAAAGTTTATTTGGCAGCCAGGTTGCAAATTTTGAACAACCTTCATTATCGAAGCACAAGTTCTTATACATTCTCAAAGGCAGCGTAACACGGAAACACTTAACTCATTTCTTATTGGTTACCTTGAGGAAAAAGCCTTATAAGGAGATGGGGTCTTACTTCTCCTTTTCTCTTGAGTCATAGGTACTGACTATGCGCCTTTATGTGAAATTTATCTGAACTTTGTGGTTTGGACTTTTGACATAGGCACATTGGCTGGAACATTGTAGGAAGTTATCACCCAGCCCTTTCCCAGAAAAATGAAATATCCTAGGAAATATTGAAAAGGCAGAATATTTCTCTGGATGTGAAAAGAAAGAAACATGTTTTAAAAGACAGAATAGCTGCCTGTAGCTTCCAGCCCATCCCCACTTTGTCAATGGGCCATTAAGAAGGCCAAGCTAGTCCACTTTACATAATAAAGACTTCTCCACTTCAGCTACAGGAAAGCATGATAATATTGGCCCCCAACTGACCACAGGGCATCTGAAAACTCAACCAAACCTGGATTCAAAACACAGCCTAGAGAGTTGCCCCTGCATGGCCCCATGGAAGTCTGACAACCAATCAGAATACATTTCTTACACAGGAACAGGAAACAGAGAGGTGGGACTGAACAGGTTATAAAAAGCCTAGCAAGCCTCAGCCCTTCTCTTCTTCTCCACCAACATTGAAGCATTGAACCTTTTCTGTTTCAAGCCATGTGGTCCTGTCCACCAATAAACCATCTTTCCAAGCAGCCTCCATGTCTCCTGTGTCTTTTTCCTCACTTGGAGCCGAACCCAGAAGGACATTTCTTTCATCAACATCTTGTGGTTAGAGGCTGATGACATTTCCTTTAAGTAGACTTCTAACTGTCCCTTTTATGCCAGGTCTTCATTCTTACATTTGTAATCCATATTTTATTCTACTTTAACATGGTTGTTAAATGAATCTGGATTTTGCTTGTCGGAAGGTGATCACATGACCCTGGGACATAGCCATGATCATAAGTAAGAACCACTTGCCGAGCATCTGAATTTTGATCACATGATCATGGGGATGTTGCAAAGGTAACTGAAAAATGGTCATGTCATTTTTTTCACTGCTGTTGTAACTTTGAATGGTCACTGAATGAACTACTGTACGTCAAGGACTGCACGTATGCTTTTTTTATATGCAGAAGACAGAATGAAACTGGGGTACCATTTCCTGAAGATTTTGGACAAGACAGATGCAAATATTAGTTATATATATATATATATATATATATATATATATATATATATATATATATATATATATATATATATATATATATATATATATATATATATATATATATATATATATATATTGCAAGAGTAGAGCTGGTGTCTCTGAGTCAGTTTTTGACTCTGATTGATTACCTGGGCTGGGCCTTGCATTTTTCTTGAGAAGCCTTTTCAAAAATGATTGTTCCATTGCTTCCTTTCTAGGATTGAGAGAGAGTGACTGGCCCCATACCACACATCTGGTTTATGTGGATAGTCTGATGTCTTAACCACTATAACAAACTGGCTCTTGTTTTTACTGTGGAGATTGTATTCCTATTTTTATTTGAAATATTTGTGCCTATGGGACAAACAGCCCTGCAGCATTTTGAAGAGTCATTTATTATGGAATAAGCTCAAAGGAATTGCAGTCAGTTTCATCAGGTAACAACCCTCTTTAAGATGCTCTGGGTTGTATTTGTTGCCCAAGTGTGGCAACCTACACAGCAAATGTATTGTGTGTAAAGTTTAGAGTGATGAAATGTGATTCTGGAGTGAAACACCAACTTGGTTTTTAGAGTCACTGATAAAATCTTTCACCTAAACCACTTCATAGGCCTGTTGTGAAGATAACATAAGATGATAAGTTGCATGGGTATCGTTTTGAATTACTGAAGGCTAGTCCTGCAGAAAAAATGTTGAAATCAGTGATGCAAAATGTATCGCAAAACATTAACATAAGAAAGGAGCACAACCAAAACCAGTGTAGCTCATTAACTGGAAAAAGTAGACAATGTTAACAAACTGAACTAGGTAACCATTTCTTAGTCAATGGAATTGTATGAATATAGGTTCCACCACAAAACCGCGCTCGACTAAACCGCGTCGCTGACGTCATCAACAGGGCGACAACAGCGCGGAGACAGAAGCACGCTGTAAACCCTAAACCTAAAATTAACCCCTAACCCTAAACCTAACCCCCCTAAACCTAATCCTAAACCTAACCCTAAACCTAACCCTTAACCTAACCCTAAACCTAATCCTTACCCTTAACCTAACTCTAAACCTAACCCTAACCCTTAACCTAACCCTAAACCTAACCCTTACCTTAAGTTGAATAGGCTTGCTTTCAAAGCGCTATTTAAAGCGCCCTTCTTTCTCCGCGCTGGCTGTTGTCGCCCTGTTGATGACATCAGCGACGCGGTTGAATCGGGCGCGGTTTAGTTGAGCGCGGTTTTGACGGGTCACATTGAATATAAGTCCTGTGGTCAATGTATGATTCCCGGGATCCTCCAATCCCTCCAAAAATGGATTAATTGCAATTTTGAACAGAACATGGCAACATTTTCTCTACAAGAGTCTTTTGAGTTATTTATTAAATTTCTACACCGCCTATCACACCTGCGTGACTCTGCACGCGTTAGCAGGCCATTTGAATTGGAATGGAATTTGATTGGAAGCATAGATTTGCCTACTATAGGGATGTGGTGGCTCAGTGGCTAATATGCTGAGCTTGTTGATCAGAAAGGTAGGCCATTCAGCAGTTTGAATCCCTAGCACCGCGTAACCGAGGGAGCTCCTGTTACTTGTCCCAGCTTCTGCCAACCTAGCAGTTCGAAAGAATGTAAAAATGCAAGTAGAAAAAATAGGAACCACCATTGGTGGAAAGGTAACAGTGTCCCATGCTCCTTTGGCGTTTAGTCATGCCGGCCACATGACCACAGAGACATCTTCGGACAGCGCTGGCTCTTTGGTTTTGAAATGGAGATGAGTGCACCACCCCCACCAGAATTGGGAACGACTAGCATATATGTGTGAGGGGAACCTTTACCTTTACTAGGTAGTCCTCAACTTACAACAGTAATGGAATTTGCACATTATTCTCACAAGTCAAGGTCTACATTAAATGAATGGTGTCATTAGCAACTTCCCCATCCCTGCTATCTCTAATACATTCAATAAATAAATATATGGGTCGTTAAGTAGAATTTGGAGTAATTTGGGTGGGAGAGACCATGGAAAACCTAGTGAAGGGACAGGCCCACCCGCATTGGGCCCCCCAAAGTGTCCCCTCACCCTCTGAGATATCCTGTGCTCTGCTTCCTTGCCCATTAGGTTCCCCACAGCCCTATGGGCCTTTTCCCTATCCTACTTCATTCCAAATTACACACTTACCTTTTGAAGATATCCAAAGCTCAGGAAGTTGGAGTAGGAAAGGCCACTCCGTTGCTGGACTAGGTACAGTGGTGAAATTCAATGTTTTACTACCAGTTCTGTAGGCGTGGCTGGATGGGCGTGGCAGGGGAATATTGCAAAATCCCCATTCCCTCCCCTCTCTGGGGCCAGCCAGAGGTGATATTTGCTGGTTCTCTGAACTACTCAAAATTTCTGTTACCGGTTCAACAGAACCAGTCAGAACCTGCTGAATTTCACCCCTGAGAAGGAGGCATAGCGTATCATTTCCAAAGTGAAGTGGCACAATCAAGGAGAAGAAATCCTGCCGGTTTTGCTTTCCGTGCAATCCTTTCCTCCCTCAGGGCCAGCAGTGCTAGTGTTATACTGGAGTTCATGGCTCTGGGAGAACTGAGAATAAAGCCTGCTGGTTTTGCTTCCCTCACAATCCTATGGTTATAGGTTGAGGATTACCTGTAAATCAAAATACAAAGTAACCAGGGGTGGGATTCAGCTGGTTCGGGCTGGTTTGGATGAACTGGTAGTTCTGCTGATCAGTTGACCCAGCCCACCCACTCCTGCTCTATTCTAGTCCTATATTTCCTTTGTTGCAAGCCCTCGCAGCCAGCTCGACAGAGTAGATTGCTGCATCTCAGCTGTTTTATTCACTGGGGCTGCAGGAAAATGTAAGATTTAGTGATAATTTCAAAGGCAAGGTGTGCGCGCATAGCATGCTTTTGGCACACGCGAAGCGACCCAATTGTTACACCAGTTGAATCCCACCACTGAAACTAACTATACCACAAAAAGAGCACAGCCTTTGACAATAACAAAGAATATCTGGCGCACATCTTAACTCTGGCAGCTCAATCTCCAAAGGCCTTCCAGAAAAGCTAGGACTAAGCCATTCTCTGGAATGCCTTAAGATTGGGAGTCATTCTTGCTTTGGAAAAGCAAGTTCTTCCAAGGCAGTATGCCCTCCCATCACACCCCATGTTAGGAGAAGAACTTCAGGCACTCTATTCGCTTGAGTTGAGCGGTCAGGGTTTACTTGGGCTAGGCAGTTTCTGAGGGGTTTACAAAGGATTGCCAGTGCCCGAATATGCCTCTAAAACTTAACTAAGATCCACATATTTCGGGACATTGTAATCACCTGATTCATTTCTCTAAAGCAAATGGACACTCACTTCAAGCTGCTTCAGGAAAGTGCATATAAGACAGTGGTGGGTTGCAGCCGGTACACCCTGGTATGGGCATACCGGAGCCTGCCTGTAGGACCGGATACCGTTCCGGTACGGTACTCCGGAAGGCCCACCTGCCCACCCAAGCTCCTTACCGGTCTTTTAAATCTTTGGTGTTTCCGTGCACACACATGGCGCATATAGCACCTGCGCAATGCTCCGCTGAGCAGCTGGAGCATCACGGAGGCTCGCAGAGGCGCTAAGATGCATGCGCGCACATCTTAGATGCATGCGTCCATGTGGATGCTGCCGGGCCCATATAAGACCATATCTCTCCATTTTCTCCCCCATGCTGGCTGAGTGCTTCTGGTCAACAACCAGATTTGAGACTGCCCACAGATTTTATTGAAAGGATCGCTTACCTAAGGGATTGGTATGCATTGTGTAAGCACTTGGGCACCAGGTGTAAATCACAGTGACTTCGTGTATATCATGACATCAACATGCAAATTGTAAAAATGCATCCTTTTGTGAAATGAAGTCAGGGCAAGGTAATGTTTGTCCATCCCTTGTCATATCTGCTGGTGCCCCCATTCAAGCATCTAAGAGAAAATATACCCTGTGCATTCTGTTAAGCAGCTAAAGAAATTTGTAAATTCTAGATAATATTCTTCTGCAACTTAATAGTACAAATAGTAAAAAAATTGTTATGGTGGCACAATCTGAGACAGCAAAGTGTTGCCATCTGCAGGTGGCAAAGCATATAATCACCATGGTAGATTATCATGGGACTAAAGAAAAACACCACCCAAAGTGGTAAATGGTAATTGAGATTTACTTGGACCACATCACCTTTCAATAACAATTATTATTATTCAGTATTTCAGTATCAATTATTATTATTTATTTCAGTAACTATTATGCACGAACTGGGTATGTCTAGTTTAATGAAAAGAAGGACTAAGAGACACATGATAACAGTGTTCCAATATCTCAGGGGCTGCCCAAAAGAAGAGGGAGTCAAACTATCCTCCAAGGCACCTGAGGGTAGGACAAGAAGCAATGGGTGGAAACTAATCAAGGAGAGAAGCAACTTAGAACTAAGGAGAAATTCCCTGACGGTTAGAACAATTAATCAGTGGAACAGCTTGCCACCAGAAGTTGTGAATGCTCCAACACTGGAAGTCTTTAAGAAGATGTTGGATAGCCATTTGTCTGAAGTAGTATAGAGTTTCCTGCCTAAGCAGGGGGTTGGACTAGACGACCTCCAAGATCCCTTCCAACTCTGTTAGAATTTGATTGTTCCAAAAACACTTCCATTGGACTCTTCTCCCGCAGGGGAATCATGAATCCATTTAATTTACGTCGGATATCAACTTCTACGATTGTGCAATCCTCAGTGTCTGTCTTTCATCATTCAACCTTATTTTATTACTTACCAGCCATCTGATTATGTATTTAAATCAGTCAGTGCCTCCCTTGGCTTCATTTGGTTCTAGAGTAAGAAATAGGGCAGAAAATCATCTGCATACTAATGACTTTGTCCACATCACTCCCCAAGAACCAGGAATGACACACGGTAGGAGAGACACTGACAGAGCCTGGGGAGGGAGTAAAGAAAGGAATCAATTTACAGTGTCTATGTAGCCACAAGAGGTCAAAGTTCAACCCCCTTGATTGGTGTTGAACATTATTTTAACCAGGTGCAAACCATTAGTCTGAGAAGGTTCCTATGCATAGGCTTGAGTAATAAATCAGTAATTTTCAACCCTTCAAATATGGACCTGGTTGTTTCCCCATGACTTTCCTGTATTATTTTTCATCTATAGACAGAACCTTGCCACGTTAAAGCAACTATTAGCATAACTGTAGATATATACTGGGAATAACTAGGGAGGAGCCAGTTTAATCTTCTTCCTGTGGACCAAACTTTCAAAGCTCCACTGTTTCCCCTTTGAAATGCAGTATCTCCCTCCTGGAAATCCTGAATACATCTCAGCACAGTCCATATACTGTACATCAGGGGTGTCAAACTCGATTTCATTTGAGGGCTGCATCAGGGTTGCTTTTGACCTTGAGGGGGGACGAGGGATGTGGCTAGGGTGGATGGGGACAGCTCATTTGTGTCACTTGTGGTGGCCAAATGCTAAGGCAGGATTTCCCTCAGACCCTCCCTCTCATAATCCTTCCTTCCTTTTCTTCTTTTCTTCTTTTTTCTTCCCTCTTCCCTCTCCTTTGTTTTCCCCCCCTTTCCTTCTTTTGCCTTCCTTCCTCTCTTCCCATCTTCCCTTCTTTTCCTTTTGACTTTTCCTTTCTCCTTCCCTATCCCTTCTTGGATACCCAAATGCAAAAGGGGAGATATTTCTCCTTTTGTTTTGTTTTTAGTTTGTTTTGCTAGCCCTCTGCCAGTGAAAGCAGCACCCCACCCCACCCCAGCTCTGTTTTCCCTGGCAGAGGGCTAGCAAAACAAATTAAAAACAAAACAACAAAAACAAAAATAAAACTCTGCTTTTGCTGGCAGAAGGCTGCAGGAGGCCGTTGAGGCTATACATGGAGCCTGGGAGGGCTGCACTCGACCCTCCTGAGCTCCATTTTCGCTGGCACTGACCGGCACTGCGGGCCAGTCCTTCCCTATTTCCAGCACGGCTCCGCAGGCCAGATCTAAGCACCCTGTGGGCTGGATCTGACCTGTGGGCCTTGAGTTTGACACCCCTGGATATACATCAATGATACGGACAGAAAGTATCATCATCCACTTTTCTGTGGTTAATGGGTATAATATAGTACTGCTAACAGACTTTAAAAATATGTTTACTACTGTCAAAAGTGCAGCCATAAGACTTTCCAAGATCTCTCTCTACAATTTCTGTTATCAAACTTCTAGCCACTAGAGGGTACCCAAATCCTTCTGTCCTTTGAGCTGCTCACCCATCAGTATTCTGTAAAAGATTGAAAATAAGGTCAGGATAGAACTCAACAAAATAAGAATGCAACTTATCACATAGCCCAAATTATGGTATTGTTTGGGATTAAAATAATTACTGTATGGATAAAATAGCAGGCTCTTCATGGGGGAGAAAAGGCCAAACTCACTAATCGTTGCCTGAAAATGGTATCAGCTCACTGTAATCCAGGGGTCCTCAAACTTTTTAAACAGGGGGCCAATTCACGGTCCCTCAGACTGTTGGGGGGGGCAGACTGGCTGGCTGGGTGTGGCTGGGTGGTTATGTGACTGGGTGGTCTATTAAACAATACACACAAATTAAACTTTAATTTGTTAGGCTCCTGGGGGTGGAAAGCAGGTTAGTAAAGGGATGTGGCTGCCTTGGGGGGAGGGTCTCTCTTTTTTTCTCTCTCTCCCTCCCTCCCTTCCTCCCTCTCTCTTTCTGGAGGTTGGGGAGACCAAAAACGGGCCCATTTTTGTCCTCTTTGTAAGGTGACCAGATTTTAACATTGGTAAAGAGGAACACCATTGACGGGGGGTTTCCAGCCCCTTTCACAAAGGGGAGCCAGTTATAGAGAAGCAACTCAGAGCCCCCAATATCCTCCCTCAGTTCCCCTCCCCCTCCAGGCTCCGATTGAGCAATGGGGGATTATGGGGGGGGTGGGGATCTCCTCCCCAAATTCAGGGGCTCCCCCAGAAGGAACAGAAGCTCCCCTCTTGCCTGACCTTCAAAGCCTTAAATTTGAGATTCAGAAGAAAAAGTGAAGTTTCTGAAGAAGCAAAAATCCTTTTGCTCAAATGCCTCTTTTTCCTTCTGGGGATTCAGGGCTGAAAATGTCTCACTTTCCCTCTTTCGCTTTCGCTTTTCCTTCCCTTCCTCTTTCCAGGAAGCCCACTCCCACCCAGACACTGGGGGCAGGGGGAGGGCGGGAGAGAGGGAGAGGGGGGGAGGGAGGGGTCTGGCTGCGGCTCCCCACCTCGGCTACCATCGGGAAAAGGGGTGGGGTCCCTCTCTGTCCTCCTGTAAGGGGGGGGAATTGTAGGAGTTGCAGATTACAAGACAATTTTTTCCTGAATCCAAACTGCTTGTTAGAAAGCAGGTTGTTTGTTTCTAAGTGGAGGGTGAAGGGCTGGTTTATAATTGATTCCGTGACTTTAGAGGTGAGGCAACACAGCGAGATTGGTCTGTAGTTTCCAGGGTCTTTTTCTTTCCTCCCCACATGAAAGAGGAAAAAAGGATGATTATTTCTTTAACGCCCTCAGTCATGTCTTTGATACATTCCCCACACCTGGGAAACAGCTAAGCTCCCTGGTTTGATTGTCTACGAATTGCTGGTTCAGTTCACTGAGATTTCATGGCTCAGTGTTTTCTGTGGGAATAGGGTCTCTCTCTTCTCTCCCCCTCCCTCTCATTTCTGTTTTTCTCTATTTTTCCTCTCCCTTTCTCTTCTTCCTTTCTATCTTTCTTTCTTTCTTTCTTTCTTTCTTTCTTTCCCTTTCCCGCTTTCTTTTTCTTTCTTTCTCATGGAATATGATAGCAAATCCAAAATAAAGTTATTAATTGTAGGAAATTGCTTCTCTGTAATCTTTTCATAGTGAACTCTAAGTTGATAGAAGCTGCCAAGATTAAACTAACAGCAACAGGATATATATATTGATTTCTTTTGAGTTTGACAATATAATACGTTATCCAAAATTATAAATAATCTTATTTTCAGATGCATTTTTTGGCCATCTGTTATTTTCTTTTTAAAAAATCAGACTTGCTTCCAATTTGTGCCTTCTGGCAAACTGCAGTTTTCTTGGCAAGAGATCTAGCTTGCCATTGCTTTCGTCATAGGTCTGAGAAAGTTTCTTTCTTTCTTTCCTCTTCCTTTCTTTCCCCCTGATTTGTTTCCCTCTCTTTTCCCTCTCTCTCATTCTCTCCCTTGAGCTCTCTTTCATTTCTTTCTCCCTCCCCCCTTCTCTCTCTAATTTGTTTTCCTCTATTTTCCCTCTCTCCCATTCTCTCCTTCCAGCTCTCTTTCATTTCTCTCTCTATGTGTCCCTCATTCTCCCCTTTTCTCTTTCATCTCTTTCTTGCGCCTGCAAGCAAAATATCCTCCTGGGCCAGGATCATGGCAGCGGGGACAGTGACTCCTTCTGCTGCCGCCACTGAGAAGTGAGTAGCTGGCTGCGCTGCGCAGGAGACTCCTTAGTGCCAGACTCCAGTCGGTCCCCTTTGTGTTGGCTCAGGAAAGAGCCGGAGCAGCCGTCTCTGGATGCAGAGAGGGAAGAGCTCCAGAGCCCTGCGCAAGGAGAGCCCTGTGCAGCGCAGGAGAATCGGAGCTTTTCCCTCCCTGCACCCAACTAGTTGCTGCTGCTGCTGCTCCCCATTCCCCTCCTTCCTGAGCCAACCCAAAGGGGACCGCAGCTCGCGCTGACTTGAATCTGGCGCTGAAGAGTCTCCTGTGCAGCGTGCTTCCCCTGCGCTGCGTCCCCATTTACTCCCTTCATTGCCCAGTGGCGACAGTGGGAGGAGAGTCGTTGCCTCCTCCGCCTTGATCCTGGCCCAGGAGGGTATTTCTCTTGCACATGCGCAAGAGATGAGCATGAGAAAAGGGCTGGAGCTCTTCCCGACACTGAGTTGCCTGCGAAGGATGCAGAATGGCAAAAGCAGATGAGAGGCTCGTGTCTTCTTGGGGTGGAGAGCAGATTGCGCAATTAGGTCAGCAGGGAGCCGCTCTTTCCCCACTCCTCACCTCCGTTCCGGCTCCTACGTTCCTCACCCCCCCCACCCCCCCTCTCTCTCTCTGATCTTGGGTGCTGGGGCCGCCTTCAGTGAGAGGAGCAGCAGAAGCTCCTCCCCCACTGGACAAATTATTAAAAATTGGGACTGTCCCGCCAACAGCGGGACGTCTGGTCACCTTACTCTTTGGCCTCTGGAACCACTCTGCTGCCCCAAAATGAGCCTATTTTTGGCCTCCTGAAGCCCCCACATGTCCTGTTTTTGGCCTCCTCAGCCTCCTGAAGGTGGATGGAGGCGAGTGGATAGATGGAGTGATGTGGGTGGGGCAGCCTTTTAGTCCCTCTTGGGCAGCATTAATGGCTTCGGCAGGCCGTATCTGGCCCCCAGGCCATAGTTTGAGGACCCCTGTTGTAATCCCTTGTATCTTTTCCAGTTCTGAAATCGACAGAAAGGGTGGGGGTAGACTATGATTTGATCTTTTATTTAGATCTGGTCGATTTTCTTTATGCACCCCTTGACAGTTACTAGAGTTTTTACAATTTTGTAAAATGGGGGATTTCCACAAAGAAGCTGTTTTTTCTTCTAATTATAGTACCCCAAAATATTTCTCTTATTTACTATCTCACCCACGTAGTTCAACATAAAAATTCAGCTATGAAAGCAATTAGAAAATGTCAGTGCAAGCTTTTTCTAAATATTAACTAGAGGGAAGAAGAATGAGGAATGGAAGCAGCTGAAGCTATAGAGTAGAAACGAAGTAAGAGCTGAAATGTATTTTGTGGGAAATTAAGTATGGGAATTAAAATTATGATGAGAAATTGATATTAATTGAATTAAATTGACCTGTTTTTAAAGTTCACACTGAAATTTCATTTTTTGCCCTAAGGACCACTTGATCCAGTCTTAAAGATTACTGTAATATAAACATTATGAAGAGAAACAAAGATAATAAGGGAATAGTTATCAGTTTCCCAACAATAAGGAAAGATAAAAAGCAGGAAACGAATGCAAGGTAAGAGGAAAAGGGGGTAAAGCAGTGAATAAACTTTTTTTGGTGCAGCAAAATACAAAAAAAAAAATTGAGATGTGGTAGCTTAGTGGCTAAGACACTGAGCTTGTCTATCAGAAAGGTCAGCAGTTCAGTGGTTCGAATCCCTAGTTCCGTGTAACGTAGAGAGCTCCCGTTATTTGTGTCAGCTTCTGCCAACCTAGCAGTTTGAAAGCATGTAAAAATGCAAATATTCTGTCTCTTATCTGTAAACAAGGGGACACAGTGGCTCCGTGGCTAAGACGCTGAGCTTGTCGATCAGAAAGGTCGGCAGTTCAGCAGTTCGAATCCCTAGTGCCGCCTAACGGAGTGAGCTCCCGTTACTTATCCCAGCTTCTGCAGTTCAAAAGCACGTAAAAAATGCAAGTAGAAAAATTGGGACCACCTTTGGTGGGAAGGTAACAGCATTCCGTGTGCCTTTGGCATTTAGTCATGCCGGCCACATGACCAAGGAGACGTCCTTGGACAGTGCTGGCTCTTTGGCTTTGAAACGGGGATGAGCACCGCTCCCTAGAATCGGGAACAACTAGTACATATGTACTAGGGGAACTTTTACTTTAAAATATAAAATACGGTTACATCCTCAGCTTTTTGCTTTGTAATACTAGCCATTTCTGTCACAACCAATAATGATCTAATTGTCCTAAAATCAAAGTTTCATTTTTGTCTGTTTAAAGCAAGGGTGTCAAATTCCCAGCAGGGGCTGGATGTGTCATGTGCTGGCCATGCCATACCCGGTTTAGTGAAGGGGGGGAAGTCCCAATACGTCACATGCACATTAGTTTTGCAATTCTGTCAGCAACATCTCTTTTTTAATCTATTCTTGCATTGTGGAATTGATGTATCTTTCCATTTGTCCGCATATAGGATTCTCACCATAGTCACTATATATAATAACAAAGTTCCAATTTTTTTCAATTTTTTAAATCCAATATTTCTAACAGAAAAACGTTCGGTTTCAGTTTTATATTTGTTTTATGAATCTTTCGATTTAAAACAGAATTCTGGCTTCAATAGTTCTTCACTTTAGCAGAGAGTACATCGGAGTCTAACAAGAAATGTTATATACGGGTTATACCCATTAAAAGACTACATAAAACATACAACATATATCTGCTATGACAAATATGCTGACAGATTAGTTAGATGTGTATAATCAGAGCAAGAAAAGCACAAGGAAGAGACACATACATTGTATCACAATCATGGGGGTAATTAAATGTTGCTCACATTTAGGAGATGGGAGGCTGTGTAAATGTCATAAATAAACAAGCAAACAAGCTTTCTCAACTCTGGCCATTTTGGGTTGAGGCTTTAGTTCTGCATCCCATATGTATGTATGTATGCATGCATGCATGTACCGGTATGCATGCATGCATGCATGCTTGTATGTATGCATGCATGCATGCATTTATCTATAGGGCTTATCAATAAAGGTAAAATAGTTGTTATGAAACTGACTTCGAGTAGAGTATGCCTACCCCTCTCCTAGGAAAATGAGATATTTTAGGAAATATTAAAAGGACAGAATATTTTTCCCTAAAGGGGAGGCAGAAACTCACCCCACCACAACTTTAGGAAAGCCCAAAGCCCTACAAAGTGTTGGAATTCGTGTGCAGGGCAGCTTCTGCTGTCTGAAACACACAAACACAGGGATGCAAAAACATCGCACCAGAAACATCTTTCTGGCCTAACGGTCATAACTCACTATGCAGCCTCATGTAACAAGAACTATGTGAGCCAGCTACCCCCACACCTGCCCTTTCTCCCCCCTATGCTGTGCTGTAACTTTCTATTCCCCCTCTCCCCCTCCCAATGCCATGCAGCTTGTAACTTTCTATTCCCCCTTTGCCCACCCTTTGCCATGATGTGATTTACTATTGGTTTATTTGTAGAATGCTGTGATTTTTCATTAGTTTACTTGTACCATGTGTGATTATATATGCCTTTTGATACGCTCCTTTTTGATGACGCTGTAACTAACTTTTTCTAATAAAAGAGCCCTTCGATGATCATTCGAAGTTTTAGCTCATCCCGAGGAATTTTGTCTGGTGTTTTCCTTTTGATTAGGCAAGGACACATGAGCAGCCCTCCAGTGTGGCGACAACGCCGCACAAAGCTACCCCTGCATGACCCCATGGGAGTCTGACAACCAATCAGAATACAAGCTCAAATTCAAAAGCCCGGAGATAGATATAGATAGACAAACAGAGAGACAGACATAGATGATAGATAGATAGATAGATAGATAGATAGATAGATAGATAGATAGATAGATAGATAGATAGATAGATAGATAGATAGATGCATAGATAGGCAGGCAGGCAGGCATAGACAGATAGACATAGAAAGATAGAGATGTAGATAGATAGATGGATGGATGGACAGACAGACAACAGGCAGGCAGGCAGGTAGGCAGGCATAGATAGATAGACTGTCAAGCCTGCAACCATATTTTCTGGTGGATCTTAGGCCTGCCACACTTTCTATTATTGTACAATGCATTTTCTATTGTGGGAAAATAGGAAGGGGGATTGTATAGAGTTAGATTGTATGTAGCCATAACAAAATTCTTTATAGAAAGCCAACTGGACTGGAACTGCACCTGACCAGACCTGGATGGGTGAAAGCTGCCAGCATAGCAATGGACTATGTGATGGACTTGTGGGTGTGGGGGCAAGATCTTGAACTTTCAACTAGGTGGGAAAACTGGGAAGTCTTGAGATTCGTGTTTTCCCAGAAGTGCCAACATGGCTCTCTTAATTGGAACTTTGAGCAATACTTTGCCTTGAACTCTGATTTACTTTTGGATTCTATTTGGAACCCTGACATAGACATGTAGATAGATAGATAGATAGATAGATAGATAGATAGATAGATAGATAGATAGATAGATAGATAGATAGATAGATAGATAGATAGATATACAGACAGACAGACAGACAGATAGGGTGGTAGGGAGGCAAGGGGAGGGAGAGAGAGAGAGAGAGAGAGAGATTAAATGAAGGAACAGGACTAGTTCTAGTTAATTATTAGATGGGATATTATAAATCTTTAGACCAGATTGTGGAAGTTGAAAAAAAAGGAACAGCTGTCCACTTTCACATTATTGCTAAGAAAGCAACACGGCCATGTCTAAGAGGTCATCTAGAGTTAAGCTCTAATTAAACAAGAACTTAATTTAAAACAAAATAGGATTCAGGTAGGAATAAAATAGGTCAATTTTATCCAAACTGTTCACTTTCATTTAAAATAAAGCAATTCATGCTGGTTTATCAAGTTTCTGATTCTAATTTACAGGCGTCAAGTCACAAAGAGAACAAAAACATATCCAGTTCAGTTTATAATGCCTGGATTCACACAATATGTTTAAGCCATGTTTTATTTAATCATGTTTTACATTAAAAAAATTCCACAATTGGCAATATTTACCAGATTTTCAAACCAATTACATATAACAGGGGCGTCAAACTCGATTTCATTTAGGGCTGCATCAGGGTTGCGTTTGATCTTGGAGGGCTGGGATGGGCATGGCCAGGGTAGGCGTGGCCTGCTGAACATCATTCATGTTGGGGGCACCTGTGGAGGCCCGAGCTCTCTGCCAGCAAAAACGGGTTCCCGCACTCCATTTTCGGCTGTGATGGCCTCCTGCAACCCTCTGATAGCAAAAACACAGCCTTCCCGAGCTCTCAGAGGTACAGTGGCAAATGGCATGCAATATATTAAATCCAATTCAAAGAAACCATTTTATGATTTAACGCAACATATACATGAATTATGAACTGAACCAAGCAACAAGTTGTTTTTGCCTTTTTGGACTGAGATTCCTGAAAGTAAAACTTAATTGAAATTAATTGGCTATTACAGATGTAAAATGTATCGAACTATACACTAAGGTTCTAGTTCATATTACATTATTACATGTTCATATTATGACTATTCAGTGTGTTTTTAAAAAATAATTACAGCACTCTCAGAAGTTATTTTAGGTGGCTGTTAGCTATGCTACGTTGAAATAAGACTTTGGACTTAAAACATAAATTGAATATTTATGGCAAACAGCAAAGGTAGTCCAGATAAGAGACCTCTGCTTGTATAAAAAAAGTGAGAGAATGACTGAGGTAAAACTTGTTGAACTTGGAGTACCTTGGCTAAACTGTCCCCAAATTAAACAAATATGATGATTGTTATTGCTTTATTGTCTGTTCAGTATGATATCTTTAATCTGTACACAACCTAAGACCTGTAATTATTGGGTGGTGCAGTAATATAATAAATTAAAAACGTACAGATCTATATTGGATCACCAACCTACAGTCAAAATAACTTCCAATATAATCACACAGATATATTTTTAAAAAATAATAATCCTGGACGATCGTGCAGGCGCTGTATGCGTCCTGCGCATGCGTGGAAGCACAGAACTCGTCAAAACCGGGTAAGGACCGCGGGCAGGCGGGTGCGCCCTTCGCCGTTCCCGGAAGTTACTTACTTCCGGGTTCGGTGACCAACCGGTTCACAGGGACCGCCGCGAACCGGTTGAAACCCACCCCTGGTCACCACTTAATTGTAGGTCTCCCCTTAGATGCTTATTCTCCTCTCCTTAGATAAAGGTAAAAGTTCCCCTTGCACAAAGTCGTTCCCGACTCTAGGGGGTGGTGCTAATCTCTATTTCAAAGCCGAAGAACCAGTGCTGTCTGAAGACATCTCCCTGATCATGTGGCCAGCATGACTAAATGCCAAAGGCACACGGAACGCTGTTACCTTCCCACCAAAGGTGGTTCCTATTTTTCTACTTGCATTTTTATGTACTTTCGAACTGCTAGGTTGGCAGAAGCTGGGACAAGTAATGGGAGCTCACGCCATTACACGGTGCTAGGGATTCAAACTGCCAACCTTTCTGATTGACAAGCTCAGCATCTTAGCCACTGAGCCAACCCATCCCTTTCTCCTCTCCTTAACAAACAGCATATTTCTAAAAGAGTTAACTTTTAGTGGGATTTACTGCAGAGAACTTCTCAGTACCACCTGATATTTTATTTGGAGTATCTCTGCAAAATCAACCAGAGAGTTCAGGGAGTTCCACTTCACATCACCTTTGCTCATACTTTCACTTATCTAGGTAGGATGCTGACCTCTGCTTGCTGAAGTAGAATGGAGCTTCCTGATTCTTCCCATAATAAGCATCGAGGTCCCAGGTAAAAGAAATGTTGGGACTATATGTTCTCCACTTAAGAGTTATTTTGGCAAAGCATTAACTTTATTACCGTATTTTTTGGAGTATAAGATGCTCCAAAGTAAAAAATGCACCTAGCTTTTAAGGGGGGAAAAATCTGCCTCTGCCTCCCAGCAATTTTCCTCATTGCAGCAAACAGCAAACAGTACAGAAGATATACACTGTTTGTGGTGTTACATTTCAGACTATACTTGTACAGATGCTGTTAAAATTGATGTGGCTTTCTGGAAGTATACATTATTATCTGCTATTTAAAAGAAAATACAATAGCACTGGGCCTCTTCAGATCAAGCATTTATTTTAAAAGCTTCTTCATTTTGTTAAGTTGTCTAGAACAATAATAAAGCAGTATTTAAAAAATAAGTCTAATAATTTTAACATTCCATAGGCATTTATAGTTATTGACTTACCTCCTTGCAGCAAACAGCAAACAGCAAACAGCAAACAGCCTGATAAGCACAAGAAAAAAAAATCTACCTCTGCCTCCCAGCAATTTAATTCGTGCAGCAAACAGCAAGTTTCACTTGATCAGCTGTTTCAGGCTGCAGGGATTGCCATAGTCTATTGCTGCCTCCACAAGCCCCATTTTCTCTGTTTGCTACAAGGAGGTAAATTGCTGGGTGGCAGAGGCCAAAGAGTGGGGGTCGGTGGGTGGGTGGGGCTACATTCAGTGTATAAGACGCAACCAAATTTTCACCCTCTTTTAAGGGGGAAAAGATGCATCTCATGTGCCACATAGCCAGTCAACATATTTCTGGTTTAATAAAAATGAGATCAACTGAATGAGGTGTGATTAAATTAATTATGATTGTTCTGCATCCGTGCAACCTGTATTTTATAATTTTTTCATGATGTGTGCCCTCTGATATTTGTATTTTTAAAAGTACGATATATACTATTGATTTTAATAGCCCTTTGGGGAAAAATCAAGCAACAGGTAGAAATCAAAATATGAAACAGAAGGTATTTCTCTACACAGGTTGTCCTCAATTTACCACCACAATTGAGATCCAAATTTCTATTGCTAAGCAAGACTTGTTGCTTATGTGAGTTTTGCCCCATTTTACAACAATTGTTTATGACAGATGTTAAATGAATTGCTGCAGTTGTTAAATTAGTAACATAGCTCTTAAGTGAATTTGACTTCCATTGATTTTGCTTGTCAGATTATGGTTTAGCCCTACAGTTTTTGGGCCGTAATCTGATTGTTTTCCCAATTTTAGGAAATATCAATCCTAGTGCTTGGCCTTTTATTATGGAAGTGAGATCAGATGAGTGATTAGAGATGTATCTGGACATGCATTTACTCCTTTCCCTTTGGCAGTAAGCAGTCTCTATCATTGTCACTTGTCTTCTACCAATAATACTTGTTCTATTAACAGGGTTTTGTTTTTAAAAGAAAAAATCCTATTGCATTTTCAAGGGATGTGGTGGCTCAGTGGCTAAGATGCTGAGCTTGTTGATCAGAAAGTTGGCAGTTCAGCGGTTCAAATCCCTAGTGCTGCGAAATGGAGTGAGCTCCCGTTACTTGTCCCAACTTCTGCCAACCTAGCAGTTCGAAAGCATGTAAAAATGCAAGTAGAAAAATAGGGACCACTTTGGTGGGAAGGTAAAGCGTTCCATGCGCCTTCAGCTTTTAGTCATGCCGGTCACATGACTACAGAGATGTCTTCAGTTATCTGCTTCAGTAATATATAGTTAAGCATACCATCATAGTGTGGACTATGTTGTCTTCTCTGAACTAGTTTTTGCCTTGGTATCTCTTGCCAGATTTCCTTACATTGGAAAGTTAATGAAGCGCAGACAATGCCATTTTTGATAGATACATTCTTGTGATTGGGAACTTCCCTTCACATCATTTTAAATCAAGGGGTGCCCAAACATGCTGCGTGGGAAACAATCAGTTTGGGGAAATTCCACAATTGTGCAATCACCCATTCTTGTTTGTGCTGCAGCTTCTGATTCATGACTGCCCACTAGCTAGCTTGATAACATTAACCATCGAGAAAATCAACCAGTATATGCTTTTAAAGACTGGGCATTTTAGTATATCAAGGAATTACAGTAAAAGCAGTACTATTACCGCTAACAATTATTGTTACTGTTAACAATATGGACAGCCAATTCTATACCAACATTACTTGTGAAGACCCAAGGAAAAGTGGATATGGTAGACAGAGAGGAAATGAGATTCAAGATGAACCATGTATAAATACAACTACCAAATCAAAAACATAAAATGGTAGATAAGAAATTTATATTCAGTCTATTTAAACATTTAGAAATAGCACAATTTTGCTCTATTTTCCAATTGCAGCCTTGCTTTCTTCTCTCTTTCTTCTGAAGGAAAATCTCTCCCAACCTTGTGCATGTATGTATCAGAGGTGGTATTCAGCAGGTTCTGACCAGTTCTGGAGAACCGGTAGCGGCAATTTTGAGTAGTTCGGAGAACCGGTAAATACCACCTCTGACTGGCCCCATCCCCATCTATTCTCTGCCTCCAGAGTCCTAGCTGATCGGGAGGAAATGGGGATTTTGCAGTATCCTTTCCCTGCCACGCTCACTAAGCCATGCTCACAGAACCGGTAGTAAAAATTTTTAATCCCATCACTGGTATGTATGTTTCAGAAGGGAGATCAACTTTTGAGAGTTTTCTTTTTATAATTGCAATGTTTGAAGAAGGGTGATTTTGGAATGTCATGTATTTTAAAGAAAGGGAAGATCTTTTTCCACTGAAACTTCTCTTGATATTTTGTTCCTTCTGAATAAGAAATTAATCTTTGCCCCCCCCCCCCCAAAAAAAAAAAAAGCTTGGTAAGAATGCAAACTTTAAGTAGTAATTTTATGGGAACAGGGCATTTAGAGAGGGATTGGTATGCAGAGTTAAGAGGCTCAACCTTTCCCTTTATAGCTTCTTCCCCTGAAAATGTATTCTTAAATTGGTAAAGTAGGGCTCCTAGAGTTCAATTAATGTCAGCAAAGATGATGTTTGGTATATCTTTGATATAATCTAGTGATTGTCCAGATTTCTGGAACCCTAGTCTGCTAGCCCTAAATTAGGCTTTGAAAAATTAGCTTTATGCCAACGAATTTGGCTAGTATGAACTGAGCATTGAGCCTTTTAACTACGGTGGCTTATTGCTTAGATATGTTATCATCAAATTTGTTTTGTGTAATTGTGACAGCAGGTAATATAACATATATAAAGAGAAGAAATAATTATTCCCCAATTGTAATTATACTTGTAAATTCCCCATCCATATAGATCATAATTAGGTAGCTGATGGAAGAACAGAAAGAGTATCATTTTAATATTAATAGAAACTCTTGAAAAGACATTAAAGAAATCTTTGAGACTGAGGCAATATCACGCTGTATGTATGTGTATGTGTGTGTGTGCGTGTGTGTATTGTGTCACAACCCCTGGTATGCCCAAATATGGGAGGAAGCATACTGCTTCCTTTCTCTGTCTATTGGCTCATCACAAGAGACCATCACGACAGAAAGCCATTATTTTTACTGTTGCCTTTGTTACATTTGTGTTGCATTTGTGCTGATAAATAAATAAAGGGAGACTAGTATAGATCTATTTCAAGCTATTTAGCTCTCAACAGCTAGCCATACCCTTACTGGGAATCGACCTGGGCTGTATATATATATAGCCTCAGTATATATATTTATGTTTAGTAATAGCTTTGGAAATTGATCTAAAATTGAAACAAATAGATTATCTTGAGAACTATTACAGAAGTATAATTGGGGGTGGGGCACCAATGTACTTTTAGATGTTTATAAATCTCAGCTTTCAGCATTTTTTCACTCTTGTCCACTCAGGCTGGAAGTTCTGAGAATTGTAGTTTAACCATATTTTCTCAGCCAGCAGCACCACAGTCATCTCGGAGCGGCTCACGAGAATTCTCTTTCTGCAAAAATAAGTCACAGCGAACGGAGGAGGAGGAGGGTGTTAAGACAGGGAAACGAAAGCAAAAAAAGGAAGTCATTATCTTGGCCGGAGTACCGGGCGAGGGGAGGTTTATTTCGCAACATTGCACAACGTCCCAGAGCCATGTCAGCTGAAGGTGGAGGGGAGCCGTTTCGCTGAGCTGGTTAGGGAGGGACGGCGGCTCCTCCGAGTTCTGCTTTAAGGCTGCCCCGAGGGGAGGTGGGTGTGCTGTGCTGACAGATCAAGTCGCCTGCTAGCTTTCTACCACGGCAGGAGACAAAAATTTAATTTAAGCTTAATTTTCTCGGAGGAAAGAAAGGAAGCGCCCGCCGCTGATGAAGAAGCGGGAAAGCCCGTCTTCATCCCGGCAGGTTTAGGATCTGCTGTTTGAGCAGGCGGGGCTGGACTAGAAGACCTCCAAGGCCCCTTCCAGTTCTGCTTCTGCTTCTAGGCGAGGAAGGTCGGAGCAGAAGGGCTAGGCGGGGGCGGGAGGACGGCTGCCTGGCACGCCACAAGGACTTCGGGACCTGAACGGGAAGGGAAAAGCGCGTGGGTGGCCTTGGTGGGTGAGAGGTCCCGAGGCACGAGCACGAGGTGGGGGAAAGAAAAAGCGAAACCTCCGCGGCTTCGACCGCCCTCGGGGAGGAAGCCTTCCGCCCCCACCCACCCCCGAAAGGAGCCGTTTCTCTTCTTCCTCTTCTGGAAGGGACGATCTGACCCGGCTTGGTCGTGTCCTGCCCCCTTTCTCCCCACTCCTCCTCCCGAGTTAAAAGTTTTGTGACTTCAGGCGCTTTTATGACTTCAGGCGCTTGGAGGTTCTTAGCAACCCCTATGAGCTGGCGCGGCCTCTCCGCCGCCAGGCCTGCTGGCGGGGAAAGGCAGCCGTTGTTCCCGCGGGGTGACCGCTGGAGTTGCAGGATGTTCTCCTTCGCACAAGGCGTGGCCTTCATCCCCACGTTCCTGGTCTCCTGGTCGTCGGCCGCCTTCATCCTCTCCTATGCGATCGCCGTGCTCAGCGGGCATGTGGAGCCGCTTTTCCCCTACATCAGGTGAGTAGGAGAGGAAGGAGAACAGCGCCCCCTCTGCGCCGCGCAGGAAAGACTTTGCTAGATGGCGCCACGCGGGGAAGAAAGACTGAATTGCGGTCGGGGTTTCAATCCATCAAAATCACATTAGGGGAATAAAGTTTTCCCTGCTCTCCATCGAGAGCCTTTCGTATCCTGACGGTTGCCCCGAATGGGGCAGAGGTGTGATGGGTAACCTGTCCTGTTTTGGGAAAAGTGGCCCGGCTGAAGGCCTCCCAGGGCTCTCCATGATGTTCTCTTCACTCTTCTACAACTTGAACTTCTTGATCTGTACTTTTCTGCATTTCACCTTAAGGGCAGTCAGATTAATTCAGTCCGCTGATTCTGTAATAGAATAGAGTAGAATTCTTTATTGGCCAAGTGTGATTGGACACAGAAGGAATTTGTCTTTGGGACATATGCGCTCTGTGTACATAAAAGAAAAGATACATTCCTCACCAATCATAAGGTACAACACTTAATGATAGTCATAGGGTACAAGTAAGCAAACAAATCATATTAGGAAACAATCAATATAAATCCTTAGGATACAAGCAACAAAGTTACAGTCATACAATCATAAGTGGGAAGAGATGGGTGATAGGAACCATGAGAAGAGTAATAGTAATAGTAATGCAGACTTAGTAAATAGTTTGACAGCGTTGAGGGGATTAGTTGTTAAGCAGAGTGATGGCATTTGGGGAAAAACTGTCCTTGTGTCTAGTTGTTCTGGTGTGCCTGCTCTATAGCAATGTTTTTCAACCTTTTTGTGCAAAGGCACACTTTTTTCATGAAAAAAAATCACGAGGCACACCACCATTAGAAAATGTTAAAAAAATTTAACTCTGTGCCTATATTGACTATATATAAAGTGTTTTTCCCACGGCACACCTTACACTATGTCACGGCACACTAGTGTGCCGCGGCACAGTGGTTGAAAAACACTGCTTTATAGGGTCATTTTGAGGGTATGAGTTGAAACAATATGTCTAGGATGCGAAGTTCACTGCCCTCTTTTTGACTCGTCCAGTATACAGGTCCTCAATGGAAGGAAGCTTGGTAGTAATTGTTTTTTCTGCAGTTCTAATTAATGTGAGCTAAAAAGGAGATAAGGTTCTGTGGAGGTTTTGTGGGGCTAAGGGAGACAAAACCAAAGGCAGGATGCTGCTTTTCTGATTGCCACTGATTTTGTTTTCCAAGCAAAAGAAAGAAACCCTGTCATAGAGAGTTGGAGCAGGTGGTGCGGTTATGTGTGCCTCGTTCTCAGATACTTAGGCAAATGAAATTTAAAAAAAGACTAATGTGATGCTTGTAACTTGTAGAAAGTCTAAAAATTTTGAACCTTAAGGAAATAAGGGCTTTGGGAATTCTTTCCAAATGTTTTAAAACAGTTTAACTCTGGGTCTCATGACTGAGAAGGAAGAAGGAGAAGGGTTTAGAATAGAACAGTCCTTTTATTGTGAGCAGTAGAAGATTTCCCCCCCCTGCAACCCCCGTTTAGCTTTGACCCATTTTTTATTAAAGTTTTTTTTATTTTTAATTTTCAAAACAAACACAACACATAAAATCTTCCTTTTTTACATACTGTAGAAAGTGTATCAGTTGGTTACAAAAAGACTTTTGTGCATCTCTTCCACAGTCATCAAGCATAATTCATATTAACTCAAGTATTTTAACTCAGATATTTATACATGTTACCGTCATCATACCTCCATTTTCATTTGACTATAGTTGTTTAAACGTCCTTCATCATAAAATATACAAAGATTTAATACATAACCACATACTGGCATTTCATTTACTATTTCTAAAATCCTCTGATGACACTAAATCCTTATATCCTATTCTAGCTAAACATCCATAATATTTAATAACAAAGTTTTCTATCCTTCTTTCCAAATCATTGTTTACAATTTACATCTCATTTCCTTATATTGTACCCATACATATAATATATACGTTATTATCATTATCCCTCCTTTATTCGACTATATCCTGCATCATATTATTTCCCCCCTAGTAATCAAGACTTAAATGAATCTAACTTAATTCTTTATTATTATTATTGTTGTTGTTGTTGTTGTTATTATTATTATTATTATTATTATTATTAACCTATATATATAATCCAAAAGGGTTTCTAATCTTCCTTTCATGGGTGCCATTCAATATTTATATCCAGTTATTACTTATCATAACACTACACATTGTATACATTATTATCATTATCAATTATTTATGTAACTATATCACTATAGCTAAATTTAGCTAGTTTTAAATTATACTCTTCCGTCTATCAACCAGTATCTTTCCAATAATAAAACCGTGTCTTATCTTCTGCCATTTGTGGCATCAGTCCTCTAATCATCTCCTTAATCAGCTTTGTAAGGACTCCTTTTAGCAACTCTTTGCTTATAAGATCTCTCATGTAATTTCAATGCCCTTCTTCTGTTTCCTTAATCTGTTTATCTTTGATTGTCGGTGGTGTTATCAAAACTATTGCTAATAAGGTTTCTCTCTTTAAGTCCATAAATTCTTTTATTTTTTCCTCCTCTGTATCTTCCCATCTCCCCAGTTTCCCATCCATTTCATTCCTCTTTCAGTATTCCACTCTTTCCATTTTCAGAAACAAACCAATCACCATAAGTATCAGCAATTTTAATTTCTTTATATTCATTTTCCTCTTCGACTTTTTGGATTTTACCTGCCACTTTTTCCATTTGAAGAACATCTTCAACTTCTCCATCATATTTTATTGTTAGATGCACTAAGTAATCCAACTTCTTCTCTATCCTCTCATTTGTATTTGATAATTTCTGTATTTCTGAGAATATCTTTTGCAGATTTAAAACTTCTTTCTGCTGTTGAAATTGCACCATGATTTCCAGCTGACAAACACTGCTTCTCTAGTTTAGAAGGTTTTAGCAGAATTAAGCATCACAATAACATTTAACCTTTCTCTGGTTAAGAATCTACTTCAAAGGAACAGTCTGTGTGTTTTTCTTCTTCTTATCACTCTATATAAACAAGCTGTGAGTCCTTGAAGTGCCAAGCCAGGATAATCAGTGAAAGAAGTATTTCGTTTCCAATACACAAACATCTAGCTTCCGAGTAGCAGCATTACAATGTTAGAATGTTACCACTTCTTTATCTTTTTGTATTTCATTTTTTTAAAAAAGGTCCGATTCTTAAATGATTTAGAAAAAACATCCACAGTAATGAAAGAGGAAGTTTTAGTCCATAGATTATGGAGAATAATGGAAAAAAAATAGAAGAAGGAAACTTAATCCGTTTGTTTTAAAATGCTTGCATAAAGTCCATCCGTAAAGATAGCATTTAAAAAGTAAGATAACCCACTGTTCAAAACCAGTCCAAATTTAATTCTGCCGCTTATTTTTTCTGTTCTCCAATTTAAATTAATTTTAAGGGTTTTTTTATAGGCAGTCACTTTTAAAACAGTAAAAATTCATCACCAGCTGAAAACACTTTCTCTTTCCGTATCCTTCCATTTTGGAGCCACCCCAACCTCATCAGCCATTTCGCTGGATTTTTTGTCACCGGCTTGAAAAACGTCTCTTGGATCAATCAGGGACTTTGCAATGTCCCTGTGATCAGCAAGATGTATTCTTCCTGTTCACTGTCTCTATGGGATGGTTTAGGTCTGTTTGGATCACCCAGAGACAAAAGTGTCGACTGCGATCTCAGAGCATTGAGATCGTACGTCGTGTCGTGGTGACTTCGGCTCCTCCCCCTATTCCCCCCCTATGCAACCCCCATCTAACTCTGACCCATTTTTACACCAGTTTTTTTTTTTTTTGCTTTGCCAGCTTTTCCTAGCATATGAAAATTAGTTCAGTTTTCAGAGAGTTATCCTACATAGTCAGATACAGTCCCAAGTCCCTTTACTTAAATTTCCTTAAATCATTCTTCTGATTTAAGAAGAAGAAATTACATTCTTGTAATTTCCTTAAATCATTCTTTTGGGCTGGAAACAAACAGAAATATAATGACAGGGCTGAATAAAAATCCTTTTGAAAGTGCTCATTAAGGTCTGATTATCTCAGGATAATTAATAACAACTGAAATTGAAATTCTGATAGTTATAGCCCCAATATATCTGAACAAGATCAGGTTGGAGAAGCAGGGTTAATCCTTGCCCACACTTTCTTTTTCCGGGACACATTCCAATTGCAATCCAAACTAATAACAGCTTATTTAATGATTTCATTCTGCTCTTTGTATATATTGGAGTTGAGAGGCCTTTCGTTCTAAAGTTCACAGATACAATGCTAAGTATATGTTCTAGAAGTAAGCTAAAGTATTTTCAATGCAGTAGTGATTCTCTCTGTTATGTATAATTGAAATTACGTTTAATCTTCATTTGATTAGTGTTCTCAAACAACTAGAAAGATAGCCTAATTTAACAAATATACGCAGAATGAACACTATATTTTATTACATCGAGTATATCATGCAGGATCCAATCTGAATCTTTCACCAGGACAAGAGATTTGTTCTTCCAAGCTTTCAGATTCAAGCTGGAGCCAATCCTCAGGGAATTTTTAAATCCCCAAATTGTGTGTTCTATGGCTTGTATGAGATTCAGCCAGTTTGCATCACTTGCTAAGTTTCTGAGCAGTTTCATGAACTGGTTGTTGGAAGAAATTATTAGGGCAGAGAACCGGTTGTTAAATTATTTGAATCCCACGACTGAATGTATGTATATGGTGCCTGTGGCTTTTAGTAGTTGATTGCCTTATTAGTGGGGTATTAAGTTCTTGATTGTTGTTTCTTTGTGCTGCTGGGCCCTTGGCTCTTAAGTACCTGGTAAAGGTAAAAGGTAAAGTTTCCCCTCGCACATATGTGCTAGTCGTTTCCGACTCTAGAGGGTGATGCTTATCTCTGTTTTAAAGCTGAAGAGCCACTGCTGTCCGAAGACGTCTCCGTGGTCATGTGGCCGGCATGACTAAACACCAAAGGTGCACGGAACAGTGTTACCTTCCCACCTAAGGTGGTCCCTATTTTTCTACTTGCATTTTTATGTGCTTTCAAACTGCTAGGTTGGCAGAAACTGGGACAAGCAACGTGAGCTCACTTCATTACACAGTGCTAGGGATTCGAACCACCAAACTGCCGACCTTTCTGATTGACAAGTTGAGTATCTTAGCCACTGAGCCACCGCGTCCCTTTTTAGTACCTGGTAAGCTAGTGGTAAATCAGCACTTCTGATTGAAGCCTGGTAAATGGGCCCCTTATGCACACATCCAGGAGATTGAGAAGTTCTTTGGAGATGGGTGACTGGTCCCAGTGACCAAGTCAGATTGGATCCTGCAATATTACCCTGGAACACCTATATTTGCCTTTGTTCAGGTATATCATGTCTGGACTGGACTGATATATCTGGAACACCACTACATGATAGTAAAACAATGCAGAAAAACCAGCTCTTTGCTGCCATCTAGTAGTTACTCAAGCCTTATTCTTTCCCTCTGTTCATCATAGTGACAATGGCTGGTTTACACTGTAAAAACAACCTTGGATTTTTCCCAACTAAAGACATTAAGCAGCATCTATGGTGGGTGGAGTGTTTTGTCTTAGGCAGTGGCTGTTTTTGCTAAGGGACTTAAACCCATCAAAATGCAGACATAGCAGAAGAAAAATGTATTTGCATATACTTTTAGTGGTCATTAGTTGCTCCTATTCTTCTGATAGTAATAAGTTCTAAGAAAAAACAAAACACAAACCCTTTATTTCTGCATATAGTTGCAGTGAACTCCCTTTTCTAAGAATTTGTGTTATTTATTTTGAAATCTTTGGACATCTTGTTCCAAAGTGATTAAGATACATGAGAATGTTTGTAGCTCAGGATTGATTGGGATATTGTTTGCCTCTTGATTGTTGGTCTAATGTTAATCTGGGTGTTGATTGCTTATATGAAGGTGTTCTTTGCTCCATTTTTTGGCTTGTTGATTGTCTTTTTTGAATGGCTAATGTCAACTCTTAGTGGTCACATTCATAGAAATTGATCTGACAAAGACAGGTGTAAATGTCGTCCCTCTTAAAATCACATCTCATCAACTCTGCAGTAAAAATAGATTCTGTATGTGCCAGATCCAAGATTAATTGAGACCCATGTTGCAGAATAAAAGTATATTTTTCCTTCATGACTGATCTATATTTTAACAGTTAGCACTGAAATTAATAACATGCATTTAATATTTAATTTTTAATAACATTTAATAATGTTTCTTCTAAATCTAATACAAATGAATGGACAAATGAACAATTTTAATTATTTGCAGTGCACTTGTAACATTAAGTGTTCCAGAAAATATTCCAATTGTACTTTGATCACAGGTTCAACAGATTCCATTCTCATCTTACATAGAGCTCTTAAAGGTTTTGAAGTGATCACAGTTCAGTATAGTATTTAGGTGATATCAGTCTTTAGTTGGAAAAGTACTTCATATTTGTTGAGTGTTTCACTTGGAGCTTTGGTTCTCAAAGCTTATTTCCAACTAAATAGTGAGATAATTAACAAAGTATTTTTGAAAGTTATATGAACAAAATTAATATTTCATTGCCATAAATATTGAGGGAATTCAGCTGATGATTCGCAGAGGCCGATTTTCTGTTATTTCTGTTTGAGATCAAACTACATGTGACAGGAAAATTGGGTGTATTTTACTTCAGAGCAGTCACGGAATGGTACGCACTAAATAAATTAGTTTTGCCTTGTTTTGGAGGGAGGGAATGGAAAGAATGACAGACGTATTGGCATGTATATTATTAGATTATGAAAATAACACAGGATGAAGATATCTGTTGGTTTTTACAAAAAAAATAATAGTACGTATAACTGAGATTTTTAACATTAGATATCTGTTCATGGTAAGTCTTAATTTCTAACAGATGGAATTAAATGCTATGAGAATCACGTAGAAATGAAAAAAATAAGTGAACATATTTTCTGGGATTTGCTTTATGTATTTGGGACTGAATATGTAGTGTCATTCCATGTTTCTCCTAAAATAAGATTCAACTGGAAAATAAGCCCTACTATGATTTTTAAGGATGCTTGTCTACCCCCAAAATAAGCTCCAGTTAAGATTGTCAGCCAGAAGGATGCATTTAGTGCCATATTTTCCCCAAAATAAGACCTAACTGGAAAATAAGCCCTAACGTGTCTTTTGGAGCAAAAATTAATACAAGACCCAGTCTTATTTTGGAAGAAACATGGCACATAGAATGGAACTGTAAACCAAATACCAGGTGGCTATTTGGCATGCTGATTTTGGCATCCCCACTTGTTAGCTCAGAAATGTAGGAGATGGAATTAAAGCCACTACATTAAAACTGTCAAAGCATAGATTTAACCATCTCTTAGCCGTGCCCAACAGTATATTGTAATCTGCCCAGAGTCACTTAGTTGAGTGGGGCAGCTATAGAAATTGAATGAATGAAATGAAATGTAATTAGTGAAATATTGCTTGTCATTTCAATAATTTCATTCATATTTCAGGATTGGAATCTATTGCGTTATCATTTTTAATGATCCACCCATTTTGAAAAAAAGAACAGGACTTATTTTTGTTAGTTTTTAATGCTTAAAATTATAATTATATTAATGTACTTCAACATTTCAAATGAGTGCGTATCAGAACAGCCTTTCTAGGAAGTTAGATCAATTGAGAAAAGTAAATATCCATCCAAGTACATATGCATAGGATCAGATTGCAACCTCTGGCCTGCATTTCAGATGATGGATGAGAATTGTTTTGAATTACAAGCACCTAGGTTATTAAGCACTTATTTTTTGTGACATTTCTCACAAATGATCATAGAAATTATCCCTTTCTCTGAGTTATATCATTATCAATTTAATTAGATGTATATAGGAGTATGTAGTTTCCAGGAGTCAATTTTGATTTGTGAAAGATCTTACTCTAAATGTACTATTTGTATATTAACTGTTGTCATTTTTATCATTTGTGCTAGTGATACAGGAGCAAAACCTCCAGAAAGCGGTATCTTTGGATTTATGATTAATGTTTCTGCATTCTTAGGTATGTAGCTATTTATACTTATTTGTTAAATTATATTTAAGAGATGTAATGATTACATATTTATAACAATCCTGTCTCCAGATGGATGTGGCATGAGCACCTGGATTTATACTCAAACTAATTCATTTATACATAACTAGCCAATAACCCGGTATTGTCTGGGTATTTATTTATAGGGGGAAAATGTCTGGACCAAATGTAATTTCTAATGTTGGACTTCCCCCCTTATCAGAGTGAGCCCCCTTGTGGAGTACTGTGAAGCCATTACCATGGCAGCTCCACTGTGCTGTACAGTAGAAGCCATTTTACGGTAGTACAGTACAAGCCATTTAAGGCACAAGCTGTATCTTAACAGAACCCCCCCCCCACTGCCCCAAGAGGCATGTTAGCAGTCTTACCCCCCATAGTATTTGTTTCCAGAGAGTAAGTCATCTGTGTACCAAGTTTGGTTGAAATTGCTCAAAGCATTCCAGAGTTATGGAACATACACATGTACACGTACACGTACACACAGACACAAACACACACATACATACACACACACAAACACACACATACATACATACACACACACACACACACACACACACACACTTTACAAATGTCATACAGTATATTGACTTGGAGTAAAATAAGCTTTCTATATTCCATAATCAGAGTAACTCAAAAAGAAGAAGTAGAGCACGTAGGTTAAAAACAAGAACTTCTATAGAAATGAGTTCAAACAAGCTGTGTACTTTCAAGCTTAGGAAGATGTATTAAACTTCGTAGGAAGATGTATAAAAAGTAAATAAGTCATGATGATAACAAAATCACATCTTCATAACTGTATAGAATTTGGAGTGTTTACAATCGAAGTGTTTCATTTGAAATACTTTGTCAAAGGTGCTGAACTTCCTTAGTACAGGCGGATTGCAAATGGCAGACAACATCTGTTTCATCCATACCAGTTATGTGTGTGAGGAAGGCTGAGTTGCAGAGTAAATGCCTCATCTGAAAAACACCTATGCAAATGGAACATACCAAGTTTGCATAACAATCTGACTTTTATAAGGATTCTTTTCTGTTGTTAACTAACAAAAAGATATACGACTAGTCCTCATGACCATTGGAGCATTCCCATGGTCATGTGATTTACATTTTGGATACCTGACAACTAACTCACATGTTGGTTGCATTGTCCCAGAGCCTTATGATCCCTTTTTGCGACCTTTTGACAAGCAAAATCAATGGGGAAACCAGTTTCACTTAAAAACCTTGTTACTAATTTAAGAATGCAGTGAATGCACTGAGAATCCACTTAACAAATGGGGTAAGAAAATTCATAAAATAGGGCAAAACTCACTTCACAAATTTCTTCCTTAGCAACATAAATTTTGGGCTCAATTATGGTCGTAAGTTGAGGATTACCTGTACTTGAAAATCATCTAATAAATCTTGATTGTGAATCATGGCTGTATATCTTGACTACCCATTTGATCAATCACAGGCATCCTTGTCCTAAATGTACAAAATGGAATAAATTAGTATTCTTTATAATGTATATTTAGGATTATTCACTGTTAAACAATTTCATGCAAGTTTTTAAAGTAGCAATTTGTTATTTTTTTAAAGGTGGGTGTGTGATTAATTAAATATGATGACAGCTTTGAAATATGGGCAATGTTCAAATAAGTTATACAATAATTTCTAATGACCATAGTTTTAATTTGTAATATTCATAGGAATAAGGTTATGATCTATCATCAGCTCAAGCAAACAGCTCATGTTGCTTCTGCTTGCTCCTGTGGACATGTTGAATTATGTTGCTTGATCTGAAGCAGGGTCTATATTCTCTGCTTAGAGTAGCTTTTACTAACGACATTTGATGTTACTCTGTAAAATATTATTTACATTTATAATGATGTGTATAGAGAAACAGTCTTCATTGGGATTTCTACTATAGAAGGTAGGCTATTGAATTTCATAGCTGGACTTTGAAATATTCTAGATGGAATACAAGAAGACAGGCTTCGTTATAAGTATTTGTGTGTTGTTTTCATTTGTGTAGTATTTACATACTGATAAACTATTTAACATTTGATGTTACTCTGTAAAATATTATTTACATTTATAATGATGTGTATAGAGAAACAGTCTTCATTGAGATTTCTACTATAGAAGGTAGGCTATTGAATTTCATAGCTGGACTTTGAAATATTCTAGATGGAATACAAGAAGACAGACTTCATTATAAGTATTTGTGTGTTATTTTCATTTGTGTAGTATTTACATACGGATAAACTATTTTCATATGTCCTATGTGTTATGTCTTAGAAAAGGACATGATTGGTTCTAAATAAGTGACACCAAGTCAGAATAGGTTAAATCACCACAGTTCTGTATCATCTTCATCTGTTATTTTAGCCCGTTTTTTTTCTGTGCTCTAAGTTTGTCCTTATTTTAAAGGCCTGGGTGTTTTATGAGAGGATACTTAAGGACTGCTTTTTCCACTGCAGTATATTTCCTTCTGCGTATTCAGTCTGTCTCTGCTACCTTTTCTCCTTGATCCATATTTTGCTCTGTGAAACTATTTGTTTTTAAATCATTTTATTTTTTACAGTCATATGACTTTTATTTGTTTACAGAGAAAAACATCCAATTAAGCAAAAATAACAAAACAGTCACCACAAAATTAAGTATTTTAAAATAGGAGCACATAAACAATTCTGCAGTACTGTACTGTCTAAATTAGGTAAATTAAAATGGAAAAACTCAATTTTTAACTTGCTACAAAAAGCTGAATTGGAGCAATCTAATCTGTAGTAGTAGAAATCTAATCTGTAGTGGTAAAGTATTTTGCAAGAGATCTGCAATAAAGAAGCATCATTTTCTAGCCTCAGCTCTGCTGATTATCTGATAGTGAAGGAGGTTTCTTTTATTGTGGTATGATTACTATTTTTCTCTTTCTTGTTATCTACTGCTTTTGCAATAGAGAAAAATTCTAGTTGTGTAAGTAGATCTTTTAGAATTACATAGCTGGAAGGAATGTTAGAGATAATTCAGACCAACCCCCTGCCAGTGTAAGATTCAGTAAATCATCTTCAATAGACAAACATTCAGCCTCGGATTGAAGACTTTCAGCAAAGGAAAATCAACATAGTGGTAGACTTCACAAGGTGCTTGCTTGTAAAATCAAAAGTTATTTCTGATATCTTGCCTGACCATAATTTGTAGTTTTAACCATTGGTTCTGGTTCTGTGTTCTGGGGCCGTGGAGAATTAATCCATTCTCTTTTGTATTTCACAACAGTTGGAGACTGCTATCATATTTCTTTTTAGTTTTCTGTTCTGTATGTTAAACATACCCATTACTTCTTATAGGACAGTGTTGGCGAACCTTTTCGGCACTAAAAGCCAAAATGGGAGCGAGTGGGAGGGGGGAGCACCAGAAACCAGAAGAGCAGTTCCCTGGTTTGCATGTACGTGCCAGGAGGCTGAGTTTCTAGTTTCTGGTGTGTGCATGCACACCAGTCACCTGGTCTTCCGGTTTCTGGCATGCATGCGTGTGTGAAGACCAGCTGGCCGGGGCACATGCACACACGCCAGAAATTGAAAACTCAGGGAGCTGCTCTTCTGGTTTCTGGCACTCCTATGCGCTTGAAGCCCAGCTGGCTGGTCGTTCCAGAACCTGGCAGAGCAACAGGCGATGGCTAGCATGCCCAGAGAGATGGCTCTGTGTGCCACTTCTGGCACGCGTGCCATAGGTTCGCCATCACGGTTATAAGACATAGCTTCTAATCTAGACACTTCACCTTCTAGATTATCCCTCTTCTGAATTTGTTCCAGTTTGCCACTGCTATTTCTGAACTATTGTGATGAAAACTAGGCACAAACTCTGCTCCGAACAGAGTAGACAAGAACAATTACATCTTGTGGTGTGGACTCACTACTCCTGTTAGTGTCACCCACTTGTTTTTAGCAGCTACATTAAATTGCTAGTTTGAAGTCCACAAGAACACTCAGGCCCTTTTCGTATACATACCACTAAGTTTAGTCTCCCCTATCTGATATTTGTGCCTTTAATTTTTTTCCCTACTGAAACGCATAACTTTACATGTTTCATCATTAATTCTGTCTTATTCACTTCAGCTCACAGATGAAGCCTTGTAAAACGTTCAAAATCCTCTCTTTTCCCACTTCACCCAGCTTTGTGTAATTTGCAAACTTCATAAGTATCTCCTCAACTCCCTCACCCAAGTCATTGATAAAACTATTGAGTAACACACATCCCAGGATAGAGGTTATGGTGCTTCATTTGATATTCCCCACCAAGCTGGAACATTGCAAGCTTTTTTTTTTTTGGCTGAAGTCATTCTGGCACTTATGAGTATGCAGGATCCAATCTGGATCGGTCACTGGGCAGTTCAAATTCCTAGTGCTGCGTAACAGAGTGAGCTCCTGTTACTTGTCCCAACTTCTGCCAACCTAGCAGTTTGAAAACATGTAAAAATGCAAGTAGAAAAATAGGGACCACCTTTGGTGGAAGGTAACAGTGTTCCGTGCGCCTTTGGCATTTAGTCATGCTGGCCACATGACCACGGAGACGTCTTTGGACAGCGCTGGCTTTTCGGCTTTGAAACAGAGATGAGCACTGCCCCCTAGAGTCAGGAATGACTAGCACATATGTGCAAAGGACACCTTTACCTAATTCTATAAGAGATTACAATTCTAACAGTAAAAACTAATACAGGTAACCCTCAACTTATGACCATTATTGAGCCCAAAATGTATGTTGTCCTGTGAGAAATTTGTTAAGCGAGTTTTGCCCCATTTTACGACTTTTCTTGTCACATTTGTTAAGGGAATCACTGGAGTTGTTAAAATTAGTAACATGGTTATTAAATGAATCTGGCTTCACCATTGTCTTTGCTTGTCCGAAGGTTGCAAAAAGAGATCAGGTGAGCTAGGGACACTGCCACCGTCGTAAATATGAACCAGCTGTCAAAGCATCCAAAGTTAACATGGCCATGAGGATGCCGCAATGGTCATAAGTGTGAAAACTCGTCTTCAGTCACTTTTTTTCAGTGCTCTTATAACTTTGATTGTCACTAAATGAACTGTGGTACGTCGAGGACTACCTTGAACAAACTAAAAAGAAAAGTGGGGAAAAGTGCAGAAAAGAAAGAAAAACAGTAGAAAAGGAATTAGAAAAGAAAGAAAAATAATAAAGGAAAAGAAAATAAATATATATAAAGAAGTGACTTCTCCTTTTACCCTAAGTACAAGTAAATTTTTAAACTGATCATTTTTTCTTAAAATACAACTAATCATCTCTTCTTCAAATATTCTGTCTTTTATCTATAAACAAGGGAACACAGTGGCTCCGTGACTAAGACGCTGAGCTTGTCAATCAGAAAGGTTGGCAGTTCAGCCGTTCAAATCCCTAGCACTGTCTAACGGAGTGAGCTCCCGTTACTTGTCCCAGCTTCTGCCAACCTAGCAGTTTGAAAGCACGTAAAAAATGCAAGTAGAACAATAGGGACCACTTTTTGGTGGAAAGGTAACAGAGTTCCGTGCGCCTTTGGCGTTTAGTCATGCCGGCCACATGACCACGGAGACGTCTTTGGAGAGCGCTGGCTCTTTGGCTTTGAAACGAAGATGAGCACCACCATGTAGAGTCGGGAATGACTAGCACATATGTGCAAGGGGAAACTTTACCTTATCTATAAACAAAGCCATGTAGTCCAGTCATTTCAGTCTGATGTTAGTAAAAGTCCATTAAGGGTTATCAGAGATAACAGCATATATGTTTTAAAAAGATCCTTCAGTATGTTCAATATTAAACTATTTTGCTTCATTCTGTATGTCAAATTTAAGTGTTCTTCTCCTTTAATTATAATCTCTAGCTCCCTCTAGTGTCCAATTTTTGCTTTAAAACAATTAAAAGCATTTATCCACTGGAAGGATTATTTATTATTTAATTTCAAAATCTTAAATTTCAAAATTTGTCCCAACCTTTGTAATTTTCTAAATCAAAAGTTTTAATGGTCCTTTTATTGCTTATTTCCCTATTTGTAAAAAAAATAAATCTTAAACTTGTAGTTAAAACTTCTTTCACAAAGGACTGAAGGAAATTCAGTGCTATGTTGATCCAAAGATCCCTAATAACTGAAAAAGCAACTAACAAGCAATTTCTAAAAGGGATTAGAAAAGGAGGTATGTGAACATAATGTCTTTTCAAGGATGCCAAACATGGGTTGAGCCTGATGATTATGTTCTTATCTCCCAGAGCTCTAGAGACCACTAACTTGGAGGAAAAGCTGCTGGAAGCATTTTAGGAAATCTCAAGTCCTTTATTGTCTGGAAAGGAATTATTTCTAATGATCCTCAGAGTTTACCATGAAGAAATTCTTGGAAATGCAGAGCCCTGATTTTACTTCTTGATCAGTTTAGAATGGGACAGATTATTGGAAAATAATTTTGGCGGTGAAGCACACTATCGTGACCGTTACAGTTTAAGAACTCTGTATTTTATAGTGTTGGTGAACCTTTTCAGCACCGAGTGCTGAAACGAGAATGCACATTTGTGAGCATGCATGTGCCGAAAACTGGAAGAGCAGCTGCCTGGTAGAAGATGATCTTCCAGTTTCCAGCACACACAAACCAGCTGTCTGGTGTGCATGAGCCAGCTCTGCCTGGCCTTTTGGTGGTCCTCGTGCCTCCCTGCCTGCCCTCTGCCTGCCCCCCGGTCCCTGTCGGGGTGGCAGGAATCCCACCGACCACCTGGTTCCGCAGCCCCAGACAGGGAGAGAAAGTTGGGCAGGGAATGCCACCTTCCCCGCTTCCCAGCCTTGAGGGAAGGGGCATTGGCGTTCCCAGGGCTCTGGTTGGGGGGGGCAGCAGGTGGGAGAGCTTCACCCCAACTCTGGCCTGGATGAAGTGCTCCTCCCAGCCCACCACCAAGAACAAGCTAGTGCAGCCCCCTCCCGCCACTTCTGCCAAGGAAGCGCAACCGCGCTTACTCCAATACTGGATAGACATTCCTCCCACTTGGACTCAACTCCTTGTTCCTCATTCCTCCCCAACTGGAGCTCCTTTTCCTCCTGGCTGCTCCAGCATCCCAGCCAGAAGCAGTAATATGAGAACCGCCACTGCCCCCTCGCAGTTGTAGGAGCAGTGGTCCGGCCAGCCAGCAAACATTTCCCCATGCCCCCGAGCCAGCCAGGTGCTCTGGACTGTGAATGCACATTCGTGCCACGGCCTGGAGGATTGGGGCCATGCAAGAAGACCACTCGGGCAGAGAGGGAGAGAAGCCCTGGCCCACCCATCCTGGCTGGAAGCTCTGCTCCCCTTGCTCTTCTGGGTTCCGGTGTGCTGGCCAGCTGGTCTTCATGCATGTGGGAGCACCAGAAACTAGAAGAGCAGGCACCCAGAGCACATGCGTGCAGCAGGAAGATGATCTTTTGGTTTCCGGCATACGCACCGGCAAGCTGGTCTTCATGCGTGCCAGAAACCAGAAGATCATCTTCCTGGCGTCTGCATGTGCAACTGATGACTGTTCTTCCAGTTTCGGATGCTCCCGTGCGCATGAAGACCAGCTGGCTGGCGCAGTGGAACCCGGAAGAGCAATGGGCGACGGCTCGTGTGCCTGGAGAGATGGCTTTGCGTTCCACTTCCAGCACATGTGCCCATCACAGGTATAATATATTCATTATCTAAGTGAAATTATTCTGTGTTGTCAGGACCAAACTCACTTTTGTATTGCATTATTTGTCTTTAATTTATGTATATTTTTCTCTTTCTTTTTTTTTAGGTGCAGTTACAATGTATATAAAATATTCAATTGTAAAGAAACAAAATGATGTGACACATTTTATTTCCCCTTGTTTCAACTTATTGACATTGTATGTTGGAATTTTGGGTTGTATTGGACTGGGCATTGTTGCAAGTTTTCAGGTAAGTAAGAAAGATATCTTTATATTTTATTTATTAAATTTATATCCCATTTCTCCTTCAATGGCTTACAAATGATTAAGAATATTATATGAGCATTAAATACATTCATTTTGACCAGCCTTTTAAAATAACTTAGTATGCAACAAGAGAGAATCAGAGCAATATACAAGTAGTCCTCGACTTATAGCAGTACATTTAGTGACCATTCAAAATTAAGTCAGTGAAAAAAGTAACTTATGACCATTTTTCACACTTATGACCATTGCAACATCCTCATTGGTGGTTATGTGATCAATATTTAGATGCTTAGCAATTGATTGGTATTTATAATGGTTGCAATGTCCTGGGATCATCTGATCACCTTTTGTGATCTTCTGACAAGCAAAATTAATGGAGATGCTAGATTCACTTAAGAACCCTGTTACTAACTGAACAACTGCAGTGATTCACTTAACAACCGTGAGTAGGTATAGGTGATACCTTGCTCAATAGTAGGAACTGTGAGAGGGAGTCCTAGTGGACAACCATTTAAATATAAGCCAGCAGTGTGCAGCAGCTGCCAAAAAGGCCAACACAGTTCTAGGCTACATAAACAGAGGGATAGAATCAAGATCCAGTGAAGTGTTAATGCCTCTTTATAATGCCTTGGTAAGGCCACACTTAGAATACTGCATTCAGTTTGGGTCACCACGATGTAGAAGAGATGCGGAGACTCTAGAAAAAGTGCAGAGAAGAACAACAAAGATGGTGGAGGCTAAAACATATGAAGAACGGTTGCAGGAACTGGGTATGTCCAGTTTAATGAAAAGAAGGACTAGGGGAGACATGATAGTAGGTGTTCCAATAACTCAGGGGCTGCCACAAAGAAGAGGGAGCCAAACTATTCTCCAGGGCACCTGAGGGTAGAACAAGAAGCAATGGGTGGAAACTAATCAAGGAGAGAAGCAACTTAGAATTGAGGAGAAATTTCCTGACAGTTAGAACAATTAATCAGTGGAACAGCTTGCCTTCAAAAGTAGTGAATGCCCCAACACTAGAAGTCTTTAAGAAGATGTTGAGTAGCCATTTGTCTGAAGTGGTATAGGGTTTACTGCCTAGGCAGGGGGTTGGACTAGAAGACCTCCAAGGTTCCTTCCAATTCTGCTATTGTTGTCAGGTGAAGTACCACATGACTGCAGTGCGTACCAACAATTCCCGGTTGTGGTTATTATATACAAAATCTGCACTGTCATTAGAGAAAGGCCTCACACTTCTCCTGCTTTGTGTGAACTGCTAGTTCCATTTCACTGCTGTTCTGACCTAGGTTTCCCCACAAAAATCACGAGGCAGAGTCCTGGTCCCGACAAAACCCCGTTTATTAAATGAATGTGAATTCCTCTCATTCACATTCAGCAAAGCCTGGCAAACAGTCTTTCAAAGGAATATTTATGACCACAGACCTTATCTATCTTTAAGGTGACCAGATTTTCAGATTGGTAAAGAGGGACACCATTGACGGGGGGGGGGGGGGCTTGATTAAAAATTTTATATTTTGTCAAAAGGTCACACAAGGCGATTATATGATTATATGGGCCGTTTATAAATTCCCCCTCCTCTGCACAGCTTCAGCCTCTCTCTCTCTCTCTCTCTCTCTCTCTCTCTCTCTCTCTCTCTCTCACACACACACACACACACACACACACACACACACACACACACCTCTTCTGGATTCACTGGGCCATTTATAAATTCCCCCTCCTGTGCAAACACTCCTGCAGCTTCTTTCTCCCCTCTTTCTGGATTCGCTCCGAAGTTTTTTAAATTACCTCTTCTGTATAGAGACCAGGTTATCAGCCACGTGAGACATATGCTTTGTTTCTATGGCACAGTAATCCCCTCCCCAAACAACACGCATTGCCAATTTAGAAGCCCCGAGCAGCCGAGGTGAAGAAGCAGTCCGGGGGGAGGGGGAGGGCCTGAGCTTGGACAGCCTCGGAGGCAGCCGCTAGCTCCGAGAGAGAGAGAGAAAGAGGGGGGGAGGGAGGGGATTCTCAAAGCAACAGAAGAAGAAAAAAATCTGTGAGGGAAGCCCGCGGTCTCCACATGGAGTAAAGTCTTCTCCTCCCTCAGCCATTGGCAACAGCTCCCAAGGACGTGCGGGTGGGAATGCGCTCGGCTCGAAGAATATACGCTCCCAGTTGCTAGGAGAGCCTCAAGGCGGCTGGAGGCTTTTTCGTAACTTAAAAAAAATCGGGACTTTTTTAAAAAAAACGGGACGCGGGACAAATTGTTCAAAAGAGGGACTGTCCTGCTGAAATCGGGACGTCTGGTCACCTTATCTATCTTGGAAAGCTGCCATGTAAACATTTTCCAAATGAGGTGCTGTGCAAGGAAAGACTGGGCACAGAGTCTCTGAGATTCATGGACAGATCTTCTCACTCCTGAAACGAATCTAACAACTGAATGAACAAATTGTTTCCTGCAAAAGCCCCCTCCCCTTTCGCTCCTCTTTTATTTCCTGTGGGAGGGGCCAATCACCTTCCACCTGTGACTTTACTCCCAAGTCTACCCTGATTTCTGAGTTGTTCTTTTCTTCTGGCAGCTCTGCGCTTGCGCACACTGGGAACAGGTTCCAGCTGTTCCTCTGCCTCACTGCTGTCTAGCTCCATAGGCACCTGATCACTGCTAGATGGCCTCGGCCCCGTCTCTGCCTCCGATGCAGAGTCCTTGTCCAAGCCTTCCAGGACTGGCCCATGCTCCTCCCCAACCTCCCCACTGTCCGACTCTGCTCCAAGCTCCACTGACTGCTGGTGGGCCACGACAACAGCCTCCTTCCCACCTGGGCTCAGGGAGCTCCCTTCAGCAGATGAGGCTCCACTGCCCTGCCCTACTAGCTCCTACTAGCTGCCCTATACTTTGTCACACTGTCTACTCCTACCGTCGATAGCTGACCAACATCATTGTCCACTGCTGCTGAGGAGTGCCTAGCCAAGGCAGTAGATGGCCTTTATAAGGCCTCCACAGTGGTTCTAAAGGGCCAGCAGCTGCCTTGGCCAGGCATGTCTCTCAGCAGGAGGAGGAAGAGATGGCAGGTTAGCGAGAGATTGGCAGGAGTGATGGAAAGCAGAGCAGCCAAAAGGGCAGAGATGTGGGGGAGACAGGTGGGTAGGGGGGAAGTTGAAGCTCCCCATGTGGTTGCAAATAGGTTGCCAAGTATCTGAATTTTGATCACATGATGGCAAGGCTCTGCAACTGCCGTAACTTTGAGGACTGGTTGTAAGTACCATGGCTTATGATCTGTATTTGTATTTACAACCCTCGCTTCATCCTCACAACCACCACATGTTTGCAATTGGAATGCTTGACAACTGGCTTATATTTATGACTGATAGCAGCGTCCTCTGGTCATTGTGATTTGTGACCTTTTTTTTTTTTTTTTTTGCTGATTTCCAACCTAAAATGTCCATTAGGGAGTCTGGATTTGCCTAATGACCTCGGTATTCACTTAACTACTGCATGATTCACTTAACATCCTCTTTAAAAATTGTCATAAAATAGGCTCGATCTCAACTTATCACCACAACAGCTTATAGAAATATTGGAATTGTTGTTGTAAGTCAAGGACTACTGTATATTAGGTTCTTTATAATAATAAAAAGACCTTTCTAATACTGCTAGTTTGACTACACTTATTTTCTCACTGATTACAACCTTTTAGGTAACATTGATTACAACTCTAATAATATACAATGCTTTTCAATTGTCTTTTCAGGAATTAGCAGTTCCTGCTGTCCATGATGGGGGAGCTCTTTTGGCTTTTGTCTCTGGTGCTCTCTACATTCTTCTTCAGACAATTATCTCTTACAAATCACGTCCACGATGGAGCACCCCGTGTGTATGTCACACAAGATTATTTCTCTCCATAATGACTTGGGTAGCTGTCATTCCCAGTATCCTTTTTACAGAATATTAATGTGTCAAAGTTCTTAACAATACAAGCACTACAATTTACATCAGCTTACTGGTTCTATATTCAGTTTTACAGTATTTGTACAAAATTGTACAGTTCATAACATGTAAGTCTGACACATAGGCTATGCTTATAAAACAGTGAGACATTGGGAGAGACGCACTAGACATACTGGTAAGATGTATAGCATGTACCAGCTATGTTGAAGCTATTTTCAAGATACACAGGAAGTCCTTGAGATGTCATTGAGCCTCCCCATTATAGTTGCATGTTGCAATGGTATTAAATGAACCGTTTCACCTAATGATCCATACATCCCCAGTGCAATTGTTAAACGTGTGGGGGACTAAGTAGAGCACTGGGTGCCTCAGGGATGGGGGAGGCCCTTGGAGGTGTTCTGACTTAGGCTTCCCAAGAGCCTGAAGCAAACTCCTTACCCCGACAAAAAACCCTTTTATTAATTTACTGTGAATTCTGCTCTTTCACATCCAGCAAAGTCTTTCAAGGGACGATTTACAGTCACAGACCTTATCTGGCTTGGAGAACTGACAGGCCGATATCTGCAAAATTTGGCAAGGAGTCTCAGAGAGTCGTGAACTCATTGTCTGCTGCAAACTCCACTCCCCTTTCGCTCCTCTTTTATTTCCTCTGGGAGGGGCCATTCATCATCCACCTGTGGCCTTACTCCCAAGTCAATCCCTGTTCTTTAGTTGTTCCCTTTGTCTGGCAACTCTGCATATGCGCACACTGGGAACAGGTTCCAGCTGTTCGTTGCCTCACTGATGTCTGGCTCTGAAGGCAGCTGATAACTGTCAGATGGCTCTGGCCCCCTCTCTGCCTCCGACACAGAGCACTCGTCAGGCCCTCCCCAGACTCCAGGGCCAGCCCATGTTCCTCCCCAATCTCCTCACTGTCTGAATCTGCTGTCAGCTGCACTGACCATTGGTGGGCCACAATAGGAGGCCTAGTGCAGACCGAGGCTTTCCTGCCTTGGCCTCCAAGGCCTCTCACACCCCAGAGGCACCCAGTGCTCTGCTTCCTGTCCCTGGGAGTTTCCCAGGCCTCAGCCTGCTCCCAAGCCAGCCATTCAGCCAGGCAAGGGAGCTTAAAGCTGGCACACAGAGGACACTTACAGTCTGTAAGTCAAGGCTTGCCTCCCATCCAGCTACCCAATGGACATGCTTCTCATCCAGTTCCAGGGCCCAGGAGTACCGACTTCTCATTTTTTTCAGAGGTCCCCGGCCAATGCAATGCGAGGCTCAACTTAGATTCCTTGTCTTGTCAATCCTTGTGCTATTCTCCTAGCACAGTGATGGGCAACCTTTTTGGCGTGGTGTGTCAAAAATCGGCAAAAAATCGAGCATAACTCGCGTTGTGTGTCACTTCGACAAAAACATAATTTTGCGCAATTTATAGTTTAAACTACAAAAATGTATAATGGCACTCACAGTTCCCGTTGGCACTCCGCTGTTCCCTGCTGTGGTGCGGTCGTAACCGACAGTCCCAGGAGTAGACTCTCTGTGCCGGCCTGACTGGAGAGAGGCGCGCACTGTTCCCGCGCTCCTCTCCTGCGGGTCCTCCCTCGCCGCGCTGATGACGTGTGTGCGCACGGCACGCACGCCTTACCAGCAGCCCCTGCGCTCAGAAAGGGGCGGCGGCGATACAGTAAGTGAGTGTGGGCGGGGGAGATCACACATCCCGCCCCCCCGTTCCTCCAGCACAGATTCTTTCATCCTCGGCAGCCGTGCAGGAGCCGAGGATGAATCGCATGAAATCCTGTGCGTGTCACCCCAAATGGCTACGCGTGTCAGCACTGACACGTGTGTCATAGGTTCGCCATCACTGTCCTAGCAAGTAGTACTTATCATGATGTTATAGGGGCATGTTTTTTTTTTCAGAAGGCTCCACAAACGGGGGAATCTCTTTATTAAAAAAAAAAAAACAGCCTCCTATAGGGAGAAGTTCTCCTTGCTAGGAGAATAGCACAAGGCTGCCATTTTCCCCCTTACCAGATGGAGCCCCCTTGTGGAGTACTGTGAAGCCGTTACCATGGCAACTCCACTGCACTGTTCAGTAGAATCCAATTTACCGCAGTACAGTAGAAGCCATTTTAAGGCACAACAGGCTGTATATTAACAGAATACCCCCACAGTATTTGTTTTCAGTATTTGGTCATCTGTGTACGAAGTTTGGTTGAAATTGCTCTAGAGTTATGCTGGAACGCACACACAGAGAGGTGTGTGGGTGTATGTATGGATACACACACACACACACACACACACACACACACATACATACATACATATATAATCTGACATCAGTTCTGCCTTCATGTACGTGCCATTATTTCTATTTCCCTATTTGATTAATGATATTTTCCTTTCATTATTTCAATTGCTATGTACTGTATGTTGGTAAAAGGAAACTGTAATTATATATGTTTTGTGTTTTTAAATCACTTGTTTCCTCTTAACTTCTTTTTCTCAGTGATTGCATGCGCTTCATTAATATCCATTACAAAAATAGATTGGAATCCAGGTGAAAAGGTAAACATATACTAGGTAAAAATTTATTATTTCTACCCATTCAGTACAGTTTAACTCTATGTAATAGTTTTTGGTTTTTTTACTAAAATACTTAAGGAAACAGATAACGAGAGCTACTGTTTTTGCATGTTGCTAATACTATATACTAGGTTGTGACATTTTTAAAAAATTTAAAGGTTTGCCTAGATAGATATGTGTAGGCTTTTAAACTCAGAGCTTTTTGATTCTTAACTCAGTGATCTTTAACGTTCTCTAAATATAGGTCACCTGAGATATATTTGGTCAGAGTCTTAGATTTGCCAGTAAATTATGCCTATCATGGATTTTGTTATGAGAAAATTAAGAGTTGTCACTAGAGACTAAAAGATACAGAAAAGTTTGGAATACTAAAATCATTTTAGGAAGCAAGGCCTCCTTTAGGAACATGGAAAATAAGAAATCAGTAGGGGTATTAAATGATGAATCTATGCTTAGCTTCAATAAATGCGTAAATTAAAAATACATTTGTAAATGAATAAAACAATTGAGTCTTAACTCTTGTTCAGCTTTTTTTCTTGGCTGAAAATTTGTTGTGCTCCATTCTCATCTTCCAATTTGCTTTTCAAAAAATCACATTAAAATCTAGATATTTCATCTATATTAAGATATAGATGAGGCATTATCCTTTTTTGTGCACATTTTTCTTTAACAGAATAACAGACTAACAGAGTTGGAAGGGACTTTGGAGGTCTTCTAGTCCAACCCCCTACTTAGGCAGGAGACCCTACACCACTTCAGACAAATGGTTATCCAACATCTTCTTAAAAACCTCCAGTGTTGGAGCATTTACAGCTTCTGGAGGCAAGTTGGTAAACACATTTTAAAAATTGTAGGGTTTTTTTAAAATTATAAAATCAAGACCTGCATTATTAAATTCTGAAAAGTGCAGTTTTCAATGTGCAAGTGCATTCTGGTTCACATATAGATTTGAGAACTGTGAAATTATTTCTTTTTTGTAAAAGTTCAAACAAAACAAATGTCTCCTGTGTAAAGACTTGCACTTGGAGAATTGAGGTTTGTGTAAATTCTCCTTTCAGAATAATCCATGGCTATTTGCCTCTCACCCAAAGGCCAGGAATGGAAGGTTGTCAGTCTAATATTCAGAACAAAAGGACATTTTGCCCGAACTACTTGCAAATCTGAGCTCTGACCAGGTATGCCTCATGCAACCTATATTGATAGAAAGTATCTGTCTCTTTTTAAAAGAATTGCCGTATTTTTCAGAGACATACCTTTTTTCCTCAAAAAAGAGGCTGAAAATCTGGGTGCATCATATACATCGAATACAGCATTTTTTGCCTCCTGAAGCCCCGCCCCCTTCACCAAAATGGCGGTGCATACCTTTATGGAGGCTTTCAGAGAGTTCCTGGAGGCTGGGGAAGGCAGAAATGAGCAAAAAACAGGCCATTTTTGCCCCCACCCCCAGCAGCACTCTTTAAGCCTCCATAAAGTTATGCATGCAATTTTTTTGACAAAAAAAGGGGCCCATTTTCATGAAAATCAGGCTGTTTTTGCTCATTTTTGCCCTCCCACCCTCCCAGGAGCACTCTGCAAGCCCCCCCCCCCCAGGGTATTCATGCCTTTTATTTGAAAAAAAAGGAAGCCTGTTTTTGCGGAAAAACAGGTCATTTTGGGGAGATTTGCAGAGTGCAAAAACTTTTTTCTTTTGGAAAGCTCTTTAACTGATTGATCAAGTGCTGTGACAGCTGAAACAAAGTTAGGTGCTGCAGTTTGTCAGCAATTTCCTTCTCCAGCACATGGATAAATACACCAGGAAACATCTACCTACCTACTACTCTCTCTCGCTCCCTACCTACCTACTGCATGTCTCTCTCTCTCTCTCTCTCTCCCTCCCTCCCTCCCTCTCTCCCCCTCCCTCCCCCTCCCTCCCTCCCTCCCTCCCTATCTACTGTATTTCTCCCTCTTTCTCCCTATCTATCCCTCTATCTACCTACCTACTTTTTTTTTAAATTTGCCTCTTCAAAACCTTGGTGCGGCTTATACTCCAAAAAATACGGTATTGCCTTTTTGCTCTGAAGATATACACACACACACATGCATCCTCAAAATAATATAATCTGGTCTGGCAGATGATTTGGGATTATTCTTCCTAAAATTTTCTCTCAGATTGGTGAAAAGTGAAATATTCTTTTTACAGCTGTATAATATCTCAGCAACTAATAGTGGTATTGCTAATATTAACTTTTTACTTCATTTTTAGTAGTAATTGTGGTTGTCCTATTTATCTGTTAGTTGCCCAGAGTCAGTGTTACTTATAAACTTATAGGGCCAATTTGGTGCAGTGGTTAAAGGCATCAGGCCAGGGCGTGGGACATTGTGTGTTCTAATCCCGCCTTAGGCACAAAGCCAACTTTGTGACCCTGAGCCAGTCACCCTCTCTCAGCCCTAGGAAGCAGCCAGTGGCAAACCACTTTCTAACCTTGCCAACAAGAAAATCCCAGGGACTTGTCCAGGCAATCTCCAGGAGTCGTCAAATGCCTTAAAGGCACAAAAAGAAAATGATAATAATAATGCATCTGTGTAATAAATGAATGAAATGATATGTCAGCTCAGAATGAAATGCATGCTGTCGTGTACATGAATAAGCATCAGAATACAGAATAAATACATTACTTTCTCAATATATTTGGGCATTGGTACGTGTGTGTGTGTGTATGTGTGTATCAACATTTCTCTCTTTTGTGAGAAACACTTTTGTTCCTGGGACACAAAATCTAACCAATATGACCATTTTAACAACACTCATTGCTGTTTATAGAACATCCTTAAAAATCCATGCCATGGCAAAATCTTCCTTTCCTTCTTCTGTTATAGTATACAAAGAAAACCTTATATCAGCCTATAAATCCCCATGAAACTCTCAACTGGAGCCCTTTATTGGGGGCAATCTGGCTGTTTGACCAATCCGTTGCTATTTGTTTCATCTTAGCAGATAAGCCGAAGATTACTTAGCTTCTAGGAAAATACCACAAATGTTCAAGTTTGTTTTTTCCCCCTCTTAAATATCTTGTCATAGAAAACATTGTCATGATATCAAGAACTTACATTTCAATTTTTTATTAAAAAAACCCTGAAATAATTCTAATAATAACTCGAAATGGCTGAGAGCAATGATTCTCAAGAAAATAGCACTAGCAATAGCACTTAGTCTTATATACTGCTCCATAGTGCTTTACTGCACTTCCTGAGTGGTTTACATAGTCAGCACATTGTCCCTTACAATCAGGGTCCTCATTTTACCGACCTTGGAAGAATGGAAGGCTGAGTCAACCTTGAGCCACTCAGAATCGAACTTCAGATTGTGCACAGAGTTAGCCTGCAATACTGCATTCTAACCACTGTGCCACCAGGGTGCCAATATTTGTCATATCTTGTATGGGTGCTTGTAGAAGCTTAGTAATGAAAAATGATCCAGATATAGTGTGTTTTATATTTTAATACCTGTGTTTCCCAGAAAATAAGACCAGGTCTTATTTTCTTTTGTGTCCCAAAATATGCACTAGGCCTTATTTTGTGGGGATATCTTATTTTCCCCCCATGTATGGGAGGCCCAATCCTGCTTCCTTGTGTCGGGGCAGGAGGCTGTGCAGTGTGGTAGTGGCGCTGCCACAAGGCAGCTAATAAAGCTGCCCCATGTGCCCTGCACCAGGTTATCTCAGGGCTCCTGCAAGCAGGCCATCCATGCTCCCAACACCTGCCTCACTTTGCAGCTGTGGACCAACACACCACTTGGCCTCTTGCTCCATTGCAGCCGTAAACAGAAGAAGTGGGCCAGTGGCCATGTGGGCACCTGCTGCACCTGGCTGCTAGTGCTGCTGCCCTGAGGCAGGTGTCAGGGTGACATAGGTGTCAGGGTGTGGATGGCCTAGCTGTGGGGCCCCTGAGGTAAGTCGGTGTAGGGCATGTGGGGCAGTTCCAGTCCCCCACTTTGCCTCATGGCCACGGCATCGCGAGTAACCAGACAAAAATATGGGCGGCTAGCTGCAATGGCTCTTAAGTGGGGCTTATTTTGGGGTAGGGCTTATATTAGGTGCATGTAAAACATGCTATGTCTTATTTTTGATAGGTCTTATTTTCAGGGGAAAGGGTATTAGGTTTTCATCATGATAAGCCAGAGGTGGGTTGCTGCTGGATCAGCTGAACCAGTCGTAGCGGTGGCAGGAGGCTCTGCCCACCTGCCTGGATGCTTCTGCGCATGTGCAGAAGCATCGCGCACACGCAGCAGTGCACCCAAACCGGTAGAGAAATTGGCAACCCATCTCTGTAATAAGCCACATAGGAAATGTATATGTGCTATGTCTAGTGAAATTCAGTAAATCAATAAGATTGTTTTCATTTGATTACAACAGTGCTTGATGTAACAGGGACTTCTGTCAGTGCATTAGAGAAAGAGGCAGACTTCGAAGTTTTCTCCTCTTCCCAAATCTTTTTAAGATTGGGGATCAATCTTCCAGAACAACATGGAGAATGCAGGAAGAGGGCAATTACTGACAATTACATCCTTTTTTCCACTGACGAGGCTTCTGCTGAGTCAAAGAACATCCTGCCTGTGAAGGGACACTAATTGGATGCAATTCTAAACCAATAAGTACTTTTCTACCACACTATCCATCTGGTATATAGTTATTTGCTATCTCTATACTTGACTCACCTTTTGCTTGCCATTGCAAACAATGTAATGGCTCTATTTAATGGGTTTTTATGTATATATTCCTTCCCTTAGGATTATGTGTACCATTTTGTAAGTGCAATCTGCGAATGGACAGTAGCCTTCGGCTTTGTGTTCTTCTTCTTAACGTATATCAGAGACTTTCAGGTAAGCAGGCACAACTATCAGGAGGGCAAAATTCATTGAAGTAATTTGTGCAGTAAGGGATTTGCAACCAAAAAAACCTGGTTGCAAATCCCTCACGGCCCACAGGTTGCAGACCTCTGGTGTAGCCTCTTTATAGAGAGACCAATAGTTACAGATCGCATCCCTGAGTACTTGTCTGAGCTGAAGTCCAGTGACTGGTGTACTAGCCACTTATGTTGCAAAGTATATGTGGACTTACTAGAACATGAGTTTATTAGAGATTTTGAAAGTTGGGAGAATGGGTAAAGCCCTAATGTTTCAGAAATTTTCCAAGTTCATTTGGGTAGGAATTATTGTAGAATAGAAAGAAGAGGGAAACAAATAGTGGCTGATTCACCTAATTCATTTAACTTAATTTGGTTCAAGCAATAAAGCAGCAATGGCAAACCTTTTAGACACCAAGTGCCCAAACTGTGTGTGCATGCATGTCACCTCTGGCACTCGTGCCATAGGTTCACCATCATGGCAATAAAGCCTGAAAAATGAAATGAAGCTAAAGCTAACCAAACTAACAAGCTGTATGTATGCAGCTGTTAGATCTTGAAGTGACCTTAAGATCTTTTTCATGCCACATTTTTTAGAAGAAATATTTCTGAAAAATTAACAGATATATTTAGATCTCATTGATAGAGTTAGCACAGAAATGTAATTTTTATGTTATTCTATTTTACATATTTGTGTATTAAATTATTATATTTGGTCCTATAACTATTGTATTTTACCCTACTCTTATTTTAAATTATGTGTGTAGGACTTTATTGGTAATACATGTTGGAACCTTGTACTTTGATATGGCCTATAGCCATGATGGCGAAACTATGGCATACATAGTTTGTATGTGCCACAGGTGGCAGGCGGAGCCATTTGTCAGAGCACGCAGCCTTCTTTTGAAGTCATTTTTTGCCCTCCGGAGGCTTCAGGAGCTTCCCTGAAGCCTCCGGAGCGTGGAAAACTGGCCCTATGGGCAAACCGGAAATTCGGGAATGGACTTCCGGTTTGATTGTAGGGCTGGTTTTAGCCCTCCAGAGCCTTCAGGAGCCCTCAGGAGGCTTCCCTGGAGGCTCCAGAGTGCAAAAAATGACACTATGAGCAAACCGGAAGTGACTTCCAGGTTGCTCATAGGGCCGGTTTTTGCCCTCCGGAGCCTTCAGGAAAGCCTCCTAGAAACTGGCCCTAGGAGGAAACTGGAAGTCCGTTCCCGAACTTCCGGTTTGCTGGTAGGACCGGTTTTTCGGTCTCCAGAGGCGGGTGGGAAAGGCTGTTTTTGCCCTCCCCAGGCTCCTACAAAGCTTCTGGAGCCTGGGGAGGGCAAAAAAATCATGCCAAAGATGGGGGGAACATTGGTCGTACGCGCATGCACGCTGTAGTCGTGTACATAGCATTATGGGTGTGGCACGCCCACACACGACCCCCCCCCCTGTGCTCCCCTCGCTTTTGGCACATGAGCCAAAAAAGGTTCTCCATCACTAGCCTATAGGCTAATCAATAAAACTAATCTCATCTAATCTAGACGAATGTTTCTGAAAAGTTAACACCCATATTTAGATCTCATTAATAGTGTTAGTACCAGAAATATATATTAGTGGGACTGAGGTGTATTACATATAGTCCTCACTTACTGACTGCCTCGTTCAGCAACCATTCAAAGTTACTGGGGTCCTGTCCCTTAGTCACGTGATCATCATTAGTGTCAGTACGCATTGTCTTGTACCTGACATTGTTTTATTTCTCCCCCCCCCCCCTTGAAGAGCAGAGATTGGAAAGAAAGGAATTACAAGAGAGTAAGCAGGCACACAATGGGGCAGTTTAAGTAGCATCCTCATGGCTGCCAGCATCAGTGCATTGCTTTCAATATGTATGCCCCATTGTATGCCTACTTACTTTCTTGTAATCCCTTCCTCTCCAATAAATATAAATAGAAACATTAATTCCATTCTTGTTAAATATCTCAATGCTGGGTGAGCGCGATTGTGGTTTTGAATCAAATTAGAATCGGTTTCATCTAGTGTTTAAGGCATCAGGCTAGAAACCAGGAATGTGAGTTCTAGTCCCACTTTAGGCATGAAAGCCAACTGGCTGACTTTGAACCAGTTACTTTCTCTTGGCCCAACCCACCTCACAGGGTTGTTGTTTGGGGGAAAATAGAAGGAGGGAGGAGTATTAGGTATGCTGTCTGTCTACAGTTATACATAAGAATGATGAAGGTAGAGTATAAATAAATTAAAAGTAAAGATATGAAACTGATTAATCTTGTCAGTTATGAGCCAGCTGTCCCAGCACTGTCCAGGTGAGCATTCACTGAAAGTGGAAAAAATGAAAGCACAATCGCAATCGTATGATTTCCCACTCAGAGACTGCTTTGCTTAGTGGTGGAGTTGCTCATCCCAATTGTGGTACTTAAATGGAGACTACCTGTATTTAGCCCTTTGCATTGGAATCCACAGTTAAGACACTTAAAATATTAGCAAATTGTTTTAACAATTCATTTCAGATTTCAGTTGCAGCTGTTTGAGGCAGTAAATGCATCTTTCCCTAATTCCATACTTGGTATCTTCTGTTTATATTTAAATGTGTGCTTTGTAATGATTTACTGATTTTTGTCTTTTTCTTATAATCCTTTCTTCTAGGAAGTTACCATACAAATATCAACAGAAATTCGTGGAGACCTCTGACCACTTATTGTTAGTTAGCTGGATTGGGGGGGGGGGTGTTATATAAACTGTTGCAATGGCCAAGATTGACCTGGCATGAACCTGATGCATCACTGCTGCAAATTGTATAATCATTGTCAAGAAAAAAATGTATTTTTAATTTTAGGCTATATTTCCTATGTAACCAATCTACTAATAATTTTTTGTATTATAAATACATTTTAATGTTTTTTTTAAAAAAATAGAGGACCTCTGAGATATGTAATCACTAAGGAATAAATGTTTATCTACTGTAATATCTCTTTCCTTTTTATTCACTTGGTGAATAAAGATAAAGAATAAAGAAAAGCTGCAATTCCAGCTACCAATTACTTGTAAGATTTCAATTGAATTCAGTCTACCTTCCTTTTAAGTTCCCAACCTTTTCTATACCCCGCAACCATAGAATGCTTCTGATATATTCTGGCACCCCTAAAAAAGTAAATAATTTTATGCATATAATTATGCATATGCACTATAATTTTGAAACTTCTCAACCCAAGTTTTCGCACCCCTGGAATATCGTCTCGCACCCCCAGTTGTGAATCCCTGTTTTAGGTGAATGTGCTTGGAAACACATGTCAAAATGTCCTGAAGTTACAGTCTCCTCACATCTTCAGAGGGCCAGTCTGAGGAACATTGGTTCATATAAAGGTAAAGGTAAAGATTCCCCTCGCACATAGTCATTCCCAACTCTAGAGGGCGGCACTCATCTCTGTTTCAAAGCCAGTGCTGTCTGAAGACGTCTCCATGGTCATGTGGCCAGCCAAAGATGGTTCCTATTTTTTAAATTGCATTTTTACATGCTTTTGAACTGCTAAGTTGGCAGAAGCTGGGATGAGTAATGGGAGCTCACTCAGTTATGCGGCGCTAGGGATTCAAACTGCTGAACTGCCAACCTTTCTGATCGACAAGCTTAGCGTCCTAGCCACTGAGCCACCGCGTCCCTACTTTGCTTCCTATGGTATATTAGTATATCAAAATGGCTACATCACAGATCAAAAATAGGGACACGCTACTATTATGTGAAAAAGGAAGATTTACCAAACTCAAAGCTTTGTTTGAAAAGGCAAGGTACCGGTAATACGCGCACAAAGACCCACACAAATTCCCTTCTCACACTTTTCTACCATCTATATAATCTATCACAGTGATGGCTAGCCTATTTGTCCTCGCGTGCTGAAAGCATGCATGCGCAACAGTGCACACGTGCATGCCCACACCCATAATACAATGCGCGTGTGACACCACTCATGTGCTCTTTCCCCCTGCGCATGCACACATGACCATCACATGAGACCCCCGCACCCTGTTTTGGGCCTAGCAGGCCTCTCTGAAGCCTCCTTGGACCAAAAGGGGACGCCGGGGGGCACTGCTCCCCCATTCTCCCCCCCCCACGCTCCTCCATGCCCCTTCCGAACATGCTTATGCTGTTACAGGTGTTATGTCTGCCTTTTATACAGCTTTATTTCTCTCTAGCATTCATATCCATTGTTCCTGCCTCTCTAGGATTTACCTCTTATCTGCTCCTGTGAGGCACTTCCTGTTCCTGTTGGGTGTATATATAGTGAATTCTTGATGGCTTGTTTGGTGTTTTAACTGCATTTTGATTAAACAACATGAGCTGCAGAGACCCGAAAATCAGCTGGCCGGCAGGAGGGGCGTACACATGCACGGTAGAGCTCAGCTGGGGCAATGGCTCGTCTGCCTGCAGAGAGGCCTCCGTGTGCCACTTGTGGCACATGTCCCAGAGGTTCACCATCACGGATCTATCATCTCTTATCTATCTGTCTGTCTATTACCATCCATCCATGTAGAGATTCCAGGTGCTAAATTTTTAATGTTCTCCCTACTGCACAGTAGATGGCACTAATGGACTACAGTCATAGTGATTAGTAACATAAGTGCTTGAATAAGAAAGATTCTTGGGGTCCTGGGAAAAAAGATACATATGCCGGCAGTTTGAATTTTTATCAAAAAGCCACCCACAAGAGATCTTCCTGGATTACTTGGGGAAAGCAACTGCTAACTTGAATCTACACAAATTAATGTTGCTTTCAAATGGAATTATGGTCCTATTTCTCTAGTCTAAATCTCTGCTGTAAAAAAAAGCCAATTTTTGTGAAGAAGCAGTTATTCACTTTGCCTTTACCTATAGCCACATAGAAAGTGCATCCCCTAGCGACATTAAAATACTGTACAGAAATATACTATGATGAAGATGGGCTTTAAAAAGTCAAGCCAAATGTAATCAGCTCTTCCAGTAGCACACCAAAATTTGAGGATACCTTTCCTTAGAAACACATACAAGTTTTGGATATTTACTCTAGCAAAATTCTCTTCAACTTCAGCAACTCTTGAGATGTGCATGGACTTTCAACTCAGAGAATTCCCCAACCAGCCTCTGCATACAATTTATGGTATAAACCCAAAGTGTTTCATAAAATAAAATTTAAAAAGTCGATACGTCACTTTTCAAAACTGAGTTTTCTCAGGGGAACCTACAGCATCACATCTTTTTTTAAAGAAAAGGTCAACATGCAAGAGAAACAATGAAAACTCTTCACATAACACCAAAATGGCAATCAATATATTACCTACGTATTGAGTTTCAGGTGAGTCATTGCATGAGCATCAATGTGAATCTCATTCCAACAAGCTTTCTTCTCAGATGCACTGAGGAGATGCATCTGGGAGCAGTGGTGAAATTCAATTTTTTTACTACAGGTTCTGTGGGCGTGATGTGGCTTGGTGGGCATGGCTTGGTGGGTGTGGCGGGGGAAGGATGCTGCAAAATCGCCATTCCCACCCCATTCCAGGGGAATGATACTGCAAAATCTCCATTCCCACCCCTCCCTGGGGCCAGCTAGAGGTGGCATTTGCTGGTTCTCCAAACTACTCAAAATTTCCATTACTGGTTCTCCAGAAGCTGTCAGAACTTGCTAGATTTCACCCCTGTCTGGGAGGGATTTGATGCCAGTATCCTAATTTGGGATTTGAGAAGAAGCAGAAGGCAGTGAAGAGTGTAAAAGATGGTGTAATATAGGATGGTAGCCTGGAAGTCATCTTTTCCAGAGATTGAACTTTCCAACCATCTTCAAGGGCAGACCCATGTGAAAACTCAATGTAATAATATAGATGTAAATGACCAGAGCACAGAATACTAAATCAACTCTGACCAAATAAGAACAAGCCATTCTCTACAGCATATCTATGTCCACATTAAAACCCTACAATTCTCCTTCCCAAGCACCGGGTATTAGGCCTTTATTGTGGCTTGCCTTAATTTATAATCCTGAAAAATGTTGGCAGCCTGTTCAGACATGCTCCTTTTTTGTTTTACTTAAAACGTGGTATATACCAATTCTTTGTGTTCCAAGCTTTCAATTCTAGTCTTTATTTTCCAAATGAAAAGATTTGTCTTTCTCGTTGGTGGCTTTTACTATTCTATTCATTCTTCATAGTCTTTAGCAAGAATCTTTATCTAAACTAGTGTTTTTCAAACTTGGCAAACTTTCCATGCTGGGGAGGGAATTCTGGGTGATGAAATCCACACATCTTAAAAGTTGGCAAGTTTGAAAAACACCAATCTAAATCTTTCTAAAAAGCCTTTGGCACCTTATTTAATGGGCTTCAATGCCTAAAACACTTATCAATGCCTCCATTAAAAAAAAAAAAACCTCAACTATGACACCTCCCTACATAAGCCATGTAGACTATTTTCCCTCGTGACACCATTATTCCTTCAACAATAAACAATTGTTCAATCAAAATGCAGGAGAAAAATTACGGAGGTTTAGGAATTAGATTTATATTTGTGTATGTATATTATTTGTCTGGAATGACTCAATTTTTCATCTGATTTTTCTCCTAATGTGAGATCTACAAATGCAGAGTGTTCGATTTGATTCATCAAATGGATTCCCCCCCCCTTTTTAATGCTTCTTTTTTTAAAAAATCTTTAAGAAGAAAACTGACGTGACAGAACACAGTTCAAACAAAACCTTGTTTCTTTGCCATATCCTTGTGAAATAGGGATATTTAAGGGATATTTAATATTTAAGGGATATTTAATTTCACTTTTAACCATTGTTTTTTAAAATTCCATATCCAGTACAATAGAATGTATTTCATTCAAAGTTTCGTTCTCCTGCACATGAATTTCATCAGCTTTATCTGGGCAAACCAGTGTGATGTAGTGATGATCATGCTGGGTTAAGATTTGGCCCTCAATCATGGGATCAAAGTAGGTGATTGAAAGCCACAACTTTGCTTGGAAAACCTTTTGGCACTGAGAATCATAATCCCTTGTATACGTAAGGTAACAGAAGGACATGTCAATGCTAGCAGGAGCAGCATCAATGCTATGATGCTAGAAACCAGCCTGACACACTAAATTGCAAATTATACAATTAGATTTTAGCTTGGAATCTTTTCAGAATTTAGCTTATATAATACTTATAGTTTATGTGAACTGTGGGGTGGTATTAATGGTGGTTAAGCATATCCTGCAACTGTATCTTGTTATTTATTTGTTCATTATGAGTATAATGAAACGCCATCACTCTGCTAAACAAATAATTCCCTCAACACTGTCAAACTATTCACTAAGTCTGCAATACTATTAATTTTCTCATTGTTCCTATTACCCATCTCCCACTTATGATCGTATGACTGTAACTTTGTTGCTTGTATCCTTATCATTTATATTGATTGTTTCCTAGTATGACTTGATTGCTTATTTGTTCTCTATGACTATCATTAAGTGTTGTAACTTATGATTCGTGACGAATGTATCTTGTCTTTTTATGTACACTGAGAGCACATGCACCAAAGACAAATTCCTTGGGTGTCCAATCACACTTGGCCAATAAAGAATTCTATTCAATTCAATTCAATTCAATTCAATTCTATTCTATTCTATTCTACTCTACTCTACTCTACTCTACTCTACTCTACTCTACTCTACTCTACTCTACTCTACTCTACTCTACTCTAATGAAAACTTCAGAAAGAAGGTGGCACAGTGGTTAGGGTGCAGTACTGCAGGCCACTTCAGCTGACCGTTATCTGCAGTTCAGCGGTTCAAATCTCACCAGCTCAAGGTTGACTCAGCCTTCCATCCTTCTGAGGTGGGTGAAATGAGGACCCAGACTGTGGGGGCAATTTGCTAAAAATCTGTAAACTGCTTAGAGAGGGCTGAAAGCTCTATGAAGCAGTATATAAGTCAAATAAATAAATAATAAATAAATAAATAAGGTGGGGAGTTGATTTTGATTTGATTTGTTTATTATTTATAGGCCGCCCTTTTCCCTGAGGGGACTCAGGGCGGCTTACAATTTATGGGGAGGGGAATACATAACAATGAGACGTAAACAACACATAGTAAAAATAGAGCACAACATTCATTCATCATTCGGGTGGGGACGGATTACAATCTTTATCCCCAGGCCTGACGGGATAGCCAGGTCTTAAGGGCTGTACGGAAGGTCTGGACGGTGGTGAGGGTACGAATCTCCACGGGGAGATCGTTCCAAAGGGTCGGAGCTACTACTGAAAAGGCTCTCCTCCGCATAGTTGCCAGTCGACACTGACTGGCGGATGGAACTGGAGTTGGCCTGGGAGGCAAGATATGCTTTACTATTTAAGCACTGTTAGTCAACCATAGCAACTTCAAGAATGGCTGGCTAGAGAATCCTGAGAGTTGAAGTCCACATAGCTTAAATTTGCTGAAGTTGAGAAACACCCCCTTAAAGGATTCAGAACACTTTTGTGGTTACTTTCCCACAAACTAATTTGGCAAAGCCCTCCTTGACCATAAAACTTAACTGACCTTGGGTAAGCAGGCTTGGATTTGGTTGGGGCTGGGATAGGAACTCACCAGGAAATACTAGTGCTAGATTGGCCACTTGACAAAAATGGTCCAGGTAGCATCAAGGGCAAAGCACTTCAATATTGTTGCTGTTGTTGGTTGCCAAGTTGTGTCTGACTCATCGCAACCCCATGGACAACATTCCTCTTGGCCTGGTGGAGTGCATGGTGTGCTGTTTTTAAATCTATCTTTTCTTTCTCTGTATTTTTATTTATTTATTTATTTCTGTACTGTAAGCTGCCCGGAATCCTACGGAATTGGGCGGCATATAAATGTTATTAAACTTACAAACTTGCAAACTTCCTGTCCTCTACCATTCTCTGGAGTTCATTTAAGCTCACGCCGACTGCTTCAGTGACTCCATCTAGCCACCTCATTCTCTGTCATCTCCTTCTTTTTTGCCCTCAGTTTTTCCCAGCATTATGCTCTTCTCCAGTGAGTCCTTCCTTCTCATTAGGTGACCAAAGGATTTGAGTTTCATCTTCAGGATCTGGCCTTCTAAAGAGCAGTCAGGGTTGATCTCCTCTAGGACTGACCAGTTTGATCGCCTTGCAGTCCAAGGGACTCGCAGGATATTGTTACCAAGAAAATAACTTGAACAAATCTACAACATTATCAGTGCTTGAGTAGAATCCAAGAGAATCTCCAAGATAGCTTCAAGGGAATTTGGAGATAGCAGAGAATGAAACGAACATATAAAATGCACACTTTCCCTCTCATAGAATTTTCCCTGCGGATCTCACTTCTGCTATACAATATTTTTTAAAGGAGAGAGGGGGGGAGGGAGGGAGGAGTGGGACTACTGGAGCATTTACATGTGATGTTTACTTAGGCCTTCTGATCCAAAACCACAAGCTTTCATGAATGTAGTCAAGCGCACTCACCACCTGGCCCCTGAAATTCTCACATGGATTTTTCATCTGAACGTCTGTTGCTTTGATCAGAAGCCTAATCAGAGAGGGCCAAAGTAATACCCCCCCCCCCCACCCATCCAGCTGCGAAGCAAACACATTAAAAACTTTCAACTTGGCCCTGATGGAAAACTGGTTATTTTCTTATGTTTCTGAAATCCTGAAAAAGAAAATAGTAAAAGGGCAATCTGTAATCATTTTGGAGTGGTCTCATGTGGGCTTTTTCTGTTCTGGAAGATGGGTTATTATTGCTCTCCCCACCCACTCCTCTACCCTGAAGGCACAGAAGAAACTTTTAAGGCCTAAAGTATTTAAACACAAGGCTTCAGAATGACTCCACTGATCCAAAGAGAGATAAGATTTCAAGTGTGTTTCTGAAGTTAATCTGAGATTGTTTTTTTTTTAATTGCACAAATACAGTTCTTGAAATAGCATTATTTTAAAGAAGGCAGATGAGAGAGCAGAGCAGATAACAACCCAAAACCAAGGCCTTTCCTCAACAAGGGAGGGTTAATTCTCTTGAGGATCTGCAAGTTTTTCTTTAATATTTCCATCCTTTGCTACTGGGGCACCGTGTTGGCAAATCGCCTCTTTTTCCTTTGTACTGTCGTCATTCTGTGTTACATAATATTTGGTTCACAGAGGTTCTCCTAGCAAAGCAAACACATATTGCACATTAGGACCACCTTGTTACAAAGCCAAATTTGCTTGGTGGCCAACATTTGTACAGCTTCATTTCGTGGTCTTTTTAATCTTGGATTGCTTGAAAGATTTCATGTCATGCAGATGTTTTTTTTTTAAGAAATCAAGATACCCTTTAGAATAGAATAGAATAAAATAACAGAGTTGGAAGGCACCTTGGAGGTCTTCTAGTCCAACACCCTGCTTAGGCAGAATACCCTACACCACAACAAATGGTTATTTAATCTCTTCTTAAAAGCTTCCAGTGTTGGAGCATTTACAACTTCTGGAGGAAAGTTGTTCCACTGATTAATTGTTCTGACTGTCAGGAAATTTCTCCTTAGTTCAAGTTACTTCTCTCCTTGATTAGCTTCCACCCATTGCTTCTTGTCTTACCCTCTGGTGCTTTGGAGAATAGTTTCACTTCCTCTTCTTTGTGGCAGCTCCTGAGATATTGGAACACTGCTATCATGTCACCCCTAGTCCTTTTAATCAGACTAGACATACACAGTTCCAACAACTTTTCTTTGTATGTTTTAGCCTCCTGTCCCCTAATCTTCTTTGTCTGCACTCTTTCTAGAGTCTCAACATCTTTTGTACATCATGGGGACCAAAACTGGATGCAGTATTCCAAGTGTGGCCTTACCAAGGCATTATAAAGTGGTATGAACACTTGACTTGATCTTGATTTTATCCCTCTGTTTATGCAGCCTAGAACTGTGATGGCTTTTTTAGCAGCAGCAGCAGCAGCAGCAAAGAATCTTAGTTACATAGTCATCTGCCTTCTCACAAGGTTTGGGTCTCCAAGGCCATGCATGGTCCTCAGACTTTTTTTCTGGTGCCTCCTCAACCTCCTCCAAGTTCCTATATTTGTTGAAAACCTACAGTATAGTTTCCTGACATATAAATAAAAGCATCCTTAAACTGTAGTGAAAGCCATCACCTGGTTTATCAAAGTTTAAAATCATCTCCCTCAAATCCAGCGGGGGGGGGGGGGAAACACAGTTTCCTGAATTAACCCACATATGTCCCTGTCCACTACAGCATCTTTGCACTAACTAAGGCAGCTCTAAAATATCTGAACAATTAAATGCAGTCCTCAGGTACTTCTCTTTTAAACGTGCAAGATATTTTGCAATCCAAGCCCACCCCATTTGATAAACATTTTTGGGCATCAGACGTACATGAGAAATCCTCTTAGATGTAACAACTAAGTATTGCAATGAGAAGGGAACAAGAAAATGAATCTTGGTAATTTAGAACAGGCCTGTCAAACTGGTGGCCCGCAGGCTGGATGTGTCATGCGCAGGCCATGACCACAAAGGCGAGAAACATCGCGATATGTCGCATGACACAATCGAATTTGTCACCCATGATTTAGAATGTCTTCTACCACTACTTGATAATACTATATAACCCGGTCTTTAAAGTCAAATTCTATCAGAATATTTCTGCATCTTAAAAAGTGGATTGCTTTTATCCACAGTTAAATATCTTAAATCCCCTATGAGCACTTAATGTAGTTGGGAATTGGCAAAAACTTCAGGATGTCTTCCATTAAGTAGGCTTCTTAAATGTAGGATATTACATAAGGTCATGGGACGGCAAATTGTGAAGTGAAAATCTCAGAGTGTTATGTTTAGACAGTTCAAAAATTAAAACTCAATCAAAAGCTAAAAACATTAAAATAGGAATTAGCGTTCCTGCCATTGCATCAAACTTTTAATTGTTGTTGACTGCTGTTATTGCTGCTATTACTTCATAAGCTGGAGCAAACAGTAATACATTCCAGCCTTTTCCTGAGATTGTTCTAACTTTGGTTCAGAGTCCTCAAATAATTTCTATTACTTCATTGGAAAATTTATTTCCAACATTCCTTAAATCAATGGTTGGCAGTGGTGAGAAGATTGAAAAGACGGTCAATTGCTTCGGCAACTCTTCCTATTTCAATGATTTTCTTCTGAGCAATATTGTCTGAAAACCCAAAGGATATGACATGCTAATACATATGAAAAAGAAAAAAAAAAGAGCTCTTATCCAATCATACTAAATTGGTAGGTGAACTTTCTTTACTGACCTTTATTATGTATGTAGCTTTTTGAATAAAGGGCTTAGGCTAATTACGCTAAATGAGCTTCTTTCAAAGCTTGAGACTTAGCTGCTCAGATTTTGCTCTATAAAAAAAGTTTTTATAAAACCCAAAAGTGATTAACTTTATTATGTTGATGTCAGGAGTGGGTTCCTGCCAGTTCTAACCTCTTCTATAGAAGAGGTTCCACAAATCTACAGTGCCGTTTAGAACCAGTTCCAGCTCCCTCCCCCCCGCCCATCCGCACATCATCAAGATGAAGAGTGAGAGGAGGAATTCTGGGAGTTGAAGTTCACAAGTCTTAAAGCTGTCAAGTTTGAACACCCCTGGGTTTTTTCCCCTAAAGGGTTAGGGGTGCAAGGGTCTTGCGTGCTTCAATGCCAGAGTTCCTGAGCCAACATGACTGGAGGAGGAATTCTGGGAGTTGAAGTTGACCACGCCTACCTGGTCACATGGCCGGCAAGCTACTCCCACAAAGCAGGCCACACCTACAGAAGAGGTTCTAAAAATTTTTGAAACCCACCACTGGTTGATGGCCATATTCCTCAGTGTAATTTGTTCAGGAAGGCACTATAGATAACACCTGATGGCAGAAAGGAACATTTATCTATAGTAGCTGAATCTTTCTCCTGCAGTTTGGTTTTGAAATTGATCTGAGTACTATATTAGCCCTTGTGCTTTTGTTTGGGCATCTCTATCTTAACCATGGCTTAATATATACAGTGTAGCTTCCACCAACACATATTTTTTACAAACTCCTAAGCCCCAGCTGCTTCAGTCCTTAGAGAGTGGCAAGATTTTCAGTTATTGAGAAGCCAATAATATTGGCAACAGCAGGCTTAATTGGGCCAATATTGGGTTAGGGCAGTGATGGCTAACTTTTTTCTCCTTGCATGCCGTGTGCTTGGCCACACCCATAATGTTATATATCCTGCCCTCTGTGCATGCGCGCATGACCCCCCCAACCGCAAGCTCCCCCACCTCCCTTCCATGCGCGCACGACCCCTGCCACCCCATGCATGCATGCGTGTTTCCCACATGCATGGAAGAGCCCTGAAAATCAGCTGGCTGGTGGGACGTGCGCGTGCATGCTCAGTGGAGCTGAGCTGGGCAACGGCTTGCATGCCTGCAGAGGGCTCAACATGCCACTACATGCCATAGATTCATCATCATGGGGTTAAAATGTTGTATGAGAATATGAAAAAGCAGTTAATTGACCCAGCCAACTAACTCCAGCAAGGTTAAGTTTAGCCCCAGGCTGACCCAGTGACACGCAGGGTGAACTCCACTCAGTCTGCTGTGGAAATAATAAAACCCAGTGAATTGCATAAGAAGGCATATATGAGACAGGCTTTTTCAGGAACAAAGTTTGAATTTACGGTCTCAGTAAGGATTCAATTTGCCATATTTTTTTCAGTGGGACACTTTTTCACCACATCAAAGAACAACACATCACACCCATTAAAAGTGAGCACTCTAGACTTAACTGGCACTCCTATCCCTGATTAATTTCCCATCTGTGGCGAGACATACGTTTCTTTAAATTACCATTATTTCTAAAAACACACATTTTGCACACCCAGCTTTGGGATTGCTGTTTTAATTATGTTTTCCTTGTAATATTGTAAATAAGAGTTATGAGATTGTGGCAGAACAAAAATCATACATGCATACAGCAATTTTAAGATAATCCAAGCTTGCTTTTTATCCTTGTTTTAAAATGATGAAATCATCCTGAAACCAATCTCTTAATCTGGGATGGAGATTCTATGGCCTTCAAAGTATCACCAAGCAATGACTCCCCACAATCCTCATCATAGGGCAATTAGGAGCACCAAGGACTCCTCAGTTGTAGTTCAGTACTTTGCAAGTTCATTGCTTCCTCATATCTGCTTTTAAAATAAACTTCCATAAACTAGATTTCTAGATGTGGTTTTTCTTTCTCAAGCTTCCTAGCCATCAAATGGTAGAAAACAGCTATTCCTCTTACATTATAAACATGAAGAGATTTTTCCTAAGTTTTGCTGAAGTTTTTCTTATGTAATACTAGCTGGATATCCATGCTCCGCTATGAAACTATGTGATCCGAGCTGCTAAACCGACACTTACATCTTGAATATTAATGAGTAGTTACGATCGGCCTCTCCTCTTCCCTTCTCTCCCTCAGGCTGGCCCCATTGATCCTCTCCTATCCCTTTCTCTCCCTCAGGCTTGCCCCACAGAGGTCTCTCCCATCTTATCCACTTCTCTCCCTCAGTCTAATCCCTTAGTATCAGAGCGTTTTTTCAGGTGAAGAGGGGAAGTTGAATGTCTAAACTCCAAGCCCGCAGGCCGGATGGATGCCCATACCCATGCGGATGTAGCTGGCCATGCCCATGCCCAAGTGGCAGTTGGAACAGAATTCTTTTCAGGTGGGGAGGAGGAGTAGACCCTTTAACTTCTTAGCATCAGAGCATGTTAATAATAATAATATAAGAAATACTAATCATCTATGGTCATTTCAAAAAATCCTTTCTCAGCACCTAGAAGCCAAGAAGAACATATGTGCCAAATTTCATATAATTTGGCCCTCTAATCGTAATTCCATTTATCCCTCAGCATGGTTTTTAGCAAATCAAATGCAAGTCTAATGAAATTTTCCACAAATATTAGCACTTCTTAATACCTTTGAGAAATGAAAAAAACAACAGACCAAGCCATTTCTATTTATTGAGGTGCAGTTGTTGTGCTTATCAAAAATTCAACTGGGGAACAATGAACCAAACAGCAATGTGTTAGGACAGCCCCTTCCTGAACAAACTATGTTTGTATAAGTGACAATCAAAACCTTCTCAATTGTGGCACAAAGAATGTAGCCCAATTTCCATGGATATTTATTACAAAGTCAATCACTTTTCATAATATATGCATATACGTATGTATAAATAAAAAAATTTCTATTCAAGTACAATGTGGATTGATTAGTTGGCCAGTCACTTGGATTTACTTTTCAGGCAACAAAATTAAATGAGAAATTTTCAACCATAGCTCTGCTTAGAGGTTACTACATCAAATTTATTATTTTGGTTGCAACCAAATTTTATTGATAAAGAAATCCATAGTATTTCTCAACTGTTAAAGTGTTGCACTGTTGCTATATTTATCACATTATATAAAGCAATTACTGCAAAAAAGGGATGTCATTCACCATTCATATTTTTAAATTTGAACTTGAGAAAAAAATCCTCTCATACAATATTTTTAATATTAAGCGTTTAAATGTTTTGAATTTTACTTAGAAAATGCCATGTGTTAAAATGACAAAGAATCCCTGGCTTTCTATGAGTGCTAAATTTATCAGTTTGGACTGGAGATGAACAGTTAATGTTCCCATAAATTTTATGAGAGTATAAAATATTCTTTATAAATTGGGCCAATTGTTGCACACGTATTCTAGTCTAGGCTAAGTAATCAATGATATTTGGGGGAAAATATGCTTAACATCTTTTATTTTTAAATCTTCATATAAATCCATCCAATCTCATTCCGACAGATGGGGAAAAACTTTTTTCTGTAGTTCGTAATGCTACTTTTTTTTTTAAAAAAAAATCCCATTTGATCTTTCATTGCACAATTCAAAGGTTCCATGAAAGATTCTAATAGTCAGTGCCAATCTGAGCTAAGCAGTTGAAGCAATCTGATGACTTCCCAATATATTTGTAACTAATGAACTTATTTAGCTGAAAGGAAAAAAAATGGAAGGGGGGAAAACCCACTTTCAATTTATCTTGGCCTGTTGTAGCTTGAATGAAAGATGTAACTAATCTGGTAATATTTTTGCTTTTTAAATCATTCCAATCCATTAGGTAAGAACAGTGCAATGTAATTGTTATAAAGTACCAAAAATAATGACGTAAATTAATGCACTGAAAATATTTGAGGTCAGTAGCATGCAGACTTTTATTTCTACTTAAATAGTTGGCAGAAAGGCTATTTCCTCCCTTTATTATGTGATAATTCACAAGTGGATAATTCTGTTCACATTGTCCTTCATGCTTTGTTGTTGAATTTTGGGGAAATGTTTCATCCTGCTCAGGCAATCTTTATATGAATTATGTTATAATTATGCAAATGACCTATATAGTAGTAGAGTGTTTTTAAGCAAAACCAGAAAACGTTGGCTATTTGGTGGATAATAAATAAAATAAACAAAAATGATCTTCTGCACATTTGTTTGGCTTGGCGTAGTGCAGGGGTGTCACACTGGCAGCCCGCAGGCAGGATTCATCACATGCAAGTCCCCCCACCCCTACCGCTCTGTGAATGAGAAAAACGTTGCAAAATGGCAATATGACTCAGCGAGTTTGAGACCTGTAGTGTAGTAGTTAAGGTGCTAGCCTAGAAACCAGGTGACCGTGAGTTCTAGTCCTGCCTTAGGCATGAAAACGGTCTTGGGCTTTCCTGAAAAGCTTGAGCCAGTCGGTCTCTCTCTCTACCCAACCCATCGCACAGGGTTGTTGTGGGGAAAAAGAGGAGGAGGAAAGACCATTATGTATGTTCACTGCTTTGAGTTATGGTACTTATAAAATAATAAAGGTGGGATAAAATAAAATAAATACATAATTTGGCCATTCTAGCTCCATTTCTTAATAAAAGAAATCAAAGATTGGCATGTTTAAAGCTAATAGGATAGTGAAATCCAGGATACCTGGAGTTTATTTTCTCCACTGCTGGCATGAAATTGCTGTGTGAACACTGCTTTGTGTACAAAGGCAAACAAGATATAACACCAGGCTTTCTCCAGATTATTTTGATGGATTTATCCATGGCTTTAATTCTCAACTAGCCCTTTTGTCAGGCAAAATGTTACTTATTCACCAGCACATTTTTTAAATACCTGGCGTAACCTGGTACAATTACCTAAGGAGAAATGTTCTCTTATTGAAAAATAGCGTAAGAGTGAACTCTTATGCTATTTTTCAGCAGGAAAACGTTTCTCTTTATAATAATTAGTTTTCCCAGTTTCAGTTAGGAAAACCATTACAATATCCAACTGAGATTTTTTCTAAACTTGGATTTATGTACAAATTAGCGTATTTTTGGACTATAAGACACTCTAGTCTATAAGACGCACATTAGCTTTAGAGGAGGAAAACAAGAAAAAAGAATCTGCCTCTGCCTTCACGGCCCGTTCAAAAGCGCTGTGGCCTGTTCGCTGCTACTGTGATCCATTCACTGCCGATAGCCATGAACAGGTAGTGGCGGCAGTAGGTGGCAATGGCAGCGATCTCTGCTGCCTAGAACAGCTGACTGGCGCTGTACCAACCCCCTCCCCCAGCTCCACAAAATGCACAGACATTTCCACCCACTTTTTTCTTGGGGGGGGGGGGGGAGTGCATCTTATAGTCCAAAAAATACAGTACTCTAGACTTGTTTTTTGGGCTGTAGGTTGTAATATACAGGATGAACCAGGTCTGCTAAAATGAAAATGTTTGGCTAGTATACAATTCAATGGATTGTGTGTGCTTACAAAATGGGATAACCTAGTAATAAAATGATTAACTGAACTTGACCTTTGTAGATTGGTTGGGGGTCCATAGCTCTAAAGCAGGGATTCTTACTCTGGAATCCATAGAGTTGTGAAACTGGATGGAAAAGTAATTACAACTCAATTTTTTTACTAATCTAAGTCAAATGTAGCTATTCACTCAATACTTTAGTTTGATTACTCAGGCCAAATAAAAGCTTTTGCCTTGAAGTTTTTTAAAAATAAAATTTAATTGTAAATACAATTTTAGTATTAAAATATTATTTAATTAAAATAAGATAATTACTTATCTTTTAAACATAATTATTGCTTTGCTGATTTAATGTATTAATTAAGCACATGTATTACTAAATTACACATAAGTTACATTTTAATAATTTGATAACTATCAGAGAACAATTTGTTTCCTGTTGCAATACAATCTATATCAATGCAATGTATGCATTTAAATTATGATTTTTCCAGAGTTGTTTGCTTATTTCCAAAGAAATTCTACATGTAGCAATAGAACCACCATTTTAAAGTACAACATGTAATTTTTGCTTACTGTATTTTCCGGAGTATAAGACGCACCAAGGTTTTGAAGAGGCAAATTAAAAAAAAAATTTTTTTTGCACTCGGCAAATCTCCCAAAAATGGCCTGTTTTTTGCAAAAACGGGCCTGGTTTCTCCCTCCCCAAACGGGCATGAATAACCCTTAGGAGGCTGGTAGACTGTTCCTGTGGGGGAGAGGGGGCAAAAACGAGCAAAAAAATGGCCCGTTTTTTGTGAAAAGAGGCCGATTTTTTTTAAAAAAAGGAATTAGGAAGCTTATAGAGTGCGCCTGGGGGGCTGGGGGGGGGCAAAATTGAGAAAAAATGGGCCTTTTTTGCTCATTTCTGCCCTCCCCAGCCCCCAGGAGGTCTCTGAAAGCCTCCTACAAGCTATGGACGGTCATTTTGGTGAAGGGGGCGGGGTTTCAGGAGGCAAAAAATGCTGTATTCAGTGTATAAGACGCACCCAGATTTTCAGCCCCCTTTTTGAGGGAAAAAGGTGCATCTTATACTCTGAAAAATACAGTATTTTCAAATAATACAAAATCAAGTTCCAGTTACTGTACAATGTAATGTGCATTTCATTAGGCAGCAAATCAAAATATTAGTTTATATAAACATGCTACACTTCTAAATTTGTTTCCTGAAACAAGATGCCTTGACCTTTTGTGAAACAGGTTGCACTAAATGGTTTGGGATGCTTTGTTCCAATTCATTTAGCAAGAGATTTCAGATCAAAGCCATAACTACAGTTCTGCTAACCAAGAAGACCATACTTCAGAGATCCTTTGAACTTTGATATTGCTACATAATGGCCATCTTGGCTTCTGCTATATACAGGATGTGTTAGGATGTGTTAGGAGACCTCAAACAAACTCAGGCGGGTGACGTGGGAAGACAGTCTGAGGGCATTTATTTTCCTCTATGTGGAAAAGTCACAACTAACAGCAGTCAGGACAGATGGAATGGAACAATAGTAATGTATTGTTTTTAAATGTTCCAGTAAAGAAACATAAGTGCAAAAACCATAAACTATTTTGGATTTTGGTTCATATGCACGTTACAGCATACCAGTTTGTTCTTGGTTTCTCTGGATCACAGAAGGGAATAAGGATAGATTTCAACCAGACTCTCAAATAAATTAGGAACTGTAAATACATTTCAAATGCCAGAGTATATTTTTAATGACCGATTAGGACTTCCAGCTCGGAGATAATTAACAGTACTGAAAACACTTTCTATTATTGGGAGAAGCAGAGCACAATAAATATGGAGATGGGGTGTCAAATAGTTGCTTGTTATATTTTAAGGCATTCCATCAGATTCAGGATTAGCACTTAGTGAAAATGCGGTTCATATATGCACACTTACAGAATACTTAAAATCTATTTAGTGAAATTAATATTATTGATGAAATTGCCCAAACTCTGAAAATATATGCATTGTTTAATACATGAAGGGGTCTAGCATTTTTTTCTTTAAAAAAATATAGAAGGCTCTCTTTCTAATCATTCATTACTAAGTTTCTCTATAAGACGACTAATGGATTTGGGGGGAAATTGATGAGTAAATGGCAGACATTTGAAACACTGTAATGTTGTGGGTTGTTTAGTTATAACACCCCTTTAATTTATCAGTACTTTGTTATCATGTGCAAAGTTAGGAAATCATGTCTTTCTAACAGTGTTCAGAACTTACTCATTTATATATATATTACATCTTCTATATACTGAATTCACTGTAATTTTCAAGAAGAAAATTTTATAACAAGGAAAGACCACATGCTTTGCCAGGCAGGATAACAGTGATACAATCTGTTACTATCCAAGAGTTATATTTGCAATAATGGTAACTGGACACTGTAAGAAGAAAAGAGAGAGCGCGCACGAGAGAGAGAGAGAGAGCACGCGAGAGAGAGAGGGGGAGGGAGAAAGAGAGAGAGAGAGAGAAAGAAAGAGAGAGAGAGAGAGAGAGAGAGGCAGTATAACAATATCTAGTAACTTGCCAAAACAAAATGATGTTCATTAATTTCAAGCAGAAAGCATTCCCTTTTATCCTCAGTCCTTCTTCCTGCCACTCTTATTTTTAATTCTTAAATCATGGAACAAACAAAATGTGTGCACCTATTCCAAAGGTAGATACGGTGCTTTGAATTCTCCTACAACATGGAGACGTGGATCAGCATTCACTGAATTCTGAACAGTTACCAGGAATAGACATAAAAATAATCCTTGTAATTTAGAAGATTATGCAGGGTGGCATAATTTAGATGGAAAGAGGGTGTGTGTGAGTCCAGTCTCATCTTCAGTTTCACCCTGGATATTCTTAGGACAACATTTACCCAAGTCAAAGACACCATATCTTATATAAGGTAATGTAATTACATAATGTGTCAGTTTTACCGACCTTGGTTTTTAGTCTAAATTCTATACAAAATGAATATATTATTGTGCAAAGCTGCTGCTTTTAGAGAATACCTCATATGGCTCAAGAAATTCAGTTACAAGTTTATACATCTGCATTTAACAGAGAGAAAGACTAGGCAGTGCTTTTAAGGAAAAGTTAAACATTTCCCCACCAAGGGCAACACCATTAGTCGCTAAATGATGATTCACTATCAGAACTTTCTCCTTTATTTGTCTCATCTCCCCATGCAGGCACTGGAGCATCTGGTGTTCTGAAACACAAAGGCAAGATATCTCAACAATGTGAGCTTTTATGTCTTCAGGCATTCAGAACCTTAAAAAGTATCTTCATATAGGTGCAAAAATGACTTCTGGACCTGAGAAATTGGATAGCAGCTGGGCTCGTACAGTGCGTTAAGTCATACTTAACAGATTGACAGCGTTGGAAGGCACCTTATAGGTGATCTAGTCCAGGGGTCTCCAACCTTGGTAACTTTATACCTGGCAGAACCTTGGTAACTTTATACCTGGCAGACTTCAACTCCCTGTGGACTTCTGGGAGTTGAAGTCCACCAGGCTTAAAGTTGCCAAGGTTGGAGACCCTTGAACTAATCTATAAATGTAATTATAATAAATGTAATTATAAATGTAATTATACTGTACTTCAGGGGTCTCCAACCCGAGCAGTGGCCCACTACCGGGCTGTGGCTGGCTAGAGCATGTGTGTGCATGCTCACAGCTCAACCTGTGCACAGCTCAACTTGCACAAACATGCGCACCAGCTGGCCACTCGTGTGGCATAGTTCCCCTCTTCCCCCCAGCTGGGCTGCCAAGCCACAAAGTTGGGGACTGCTGCTGTAAGTAATAAATTTTAATTAAAGCCTAATTAAAGCCAAACAAATAACATTATGGTCCAGCATATTGTGTGAAGCAGATCATCACTTATCTACAATCATCAACTATATGAAATTAATCAATAAAATGCTTGCTAGGCAAAAAAGCCTCTAGAGGTATACCATAAAGAGATGGGGATACAGTGGAGGAAACTATTATATTAAAGTTTTTTTCTCTGGATGTAAAATCCAGGAAGGCTAGATAACTGATATTGTGAAATGGCTTAAGTAAGCAAATTGAAAGGTTCCAAGTTCACATCTTGCTTAGTTTAGGTCAACTTTCAGTTGACTTCACAATTCTGCAATAAGGAGGTAACACTGGTAGATTTCCTAGAGCTGTTGGCAGGCTCACTGAGCATTCCAAGAACACTTCATAAATTCAAACTACTATGCCTATTTCCACATAATTGAAAAGAATATTTCTCAACCAGTTGGGCCAGCTGTACAACTTTTGTTCTTCTGAGGACTGTATTATCTCAGGATAAATCTTGGGAATTGGGAAAATGCATTCAAATATCAGATCCATTTAGATTCCATGTAAATAATGTTTAAACAAAATAGATATTGCTACTTACTCAAGAAGATCCGGGTTTAATCCTTCAGAAATCATTTTGTTTCTTATTGCCATAACAGGAACACCCTATGGAGGAAAAAAAAAGACTGTGAGAAGCTCAGAACATAGGAGCCCTACCCCAAACATAAGCACCAATATAAACATTAAGAAAGAGGCCCTGGAGACAATTACTAATGACAAATTTTATTTTGACTGATTTATAGGCAGTTTCTCCAACCTGCTAGTTATGCTGCTAGAATTTGATGGCAGCTATGATGGAAGCCAGTAATGCAAAAAAAAAAGAAAAAAGGGTGGGGATATACTTTTCCATTTGAATACAATGCCAAACAATTTTTAAAGGATCCCTAAAGACAGACTTGCCTTAATTTTTTTTAAATATCCCAGTATGATAGACATTGGATACACTCAATTAAACCTTTCAAGAAGCTCAGTACTACTTTCCAGGCGCTACCTGTATCTATTGCATGATGTGGGCCAAAATTAAGTATCACTGTAAAAGCAGCTGGAATTTGGCAAGATGATCACATAAGTGAAGCCAAGGGAAACCAAACAGCTAATGCAGCAAGGAAAGTATGAAATTGCCACACTGCAAATAAGTAATAGACCAAAATTCAAACCAATTTCTTCCCAAGATCCTACCATCATTTCAACCTTTTAAATAGAGGTCTGAAAGGTTAGATGAGATGAAATAATCATTTAATTCATCATTTTAGCTGCATAATGCAAACCAGAATATGAAAGACCACTTGTGTTCCCAAGCATCATGAAGCAGTATTTTTATTTATCTAAGATTTATTTACTGCAAATGAACAATAATGCTTATTCCACCATAAAACATGATTCAAAAGCATCATTAAAAAACAACAACCCAGAACCTTATTTTTCAATTGATCTAACAGTACAATAGAAGCCATGCTGGAACCTGACTGTGTAAGAAAATGGTAGCATTAGCAAGATTCCAGCCAGAGATGACATAATAGAATAATAGCATAATAGAATTACTTAAAATACCTATACTAGAAGACAGATAGTGGAACTATCCTTTCCAATTCAGTTGGCTAATTGCAGTTGGTAGAAAAAAACCCTCGTTTCTTATTAAACCATACATTTAGATGATGATCTAGACTCTAGACCATTCTTGTGTTTATATTTATATGAAGGTTATACATTATCAGTACTATATCCTTTCATGTTGCAAAGGTAAACTCCACCAGCTGAATAGAAAGACATAACTTGTATCAGTGATAGTCCTTAGTGTTAAACTATTCTCAGCAATTACCTTCACTAATCTTACAGCATATTTTATCTCATTTATTTTTTGTGGAAAAGCTACTTTTATTTAGTTTTCCTCTACAGTTTTTTTAAGAAAACTGTGCTCAACTCAGAAAGGCCTATATGAATTTTAGCAGCATGACATCCAGATTTTCATACTGACTGTTCACAATGGCATACTTCAGCCAATTATTCATATGAAAGGAAAACAGCTTTTCCATTAAAATTATCTCAACATTTGTGGATCACTCATCACTAAACATTCTCCTTTCATATTCTTTCAGACTCCTAGGAATAATCTGAAGTCAAAGGTCTTTGCTAGAGATGTTCCAAGAGAAGCTATTCCCATGTTTCTGCTGACAAAGTTCAATAGAACATTCTTTTGACATGAAAAGAAGAAAGAAAGAAAGAAAGAAAGAAAGAAAGAAAGAAAGAAAGAAAGAAAGAAAGAAAGAAAGAAAATCTTATTTCCAAGGTTGATGGCAGGTCCGAAAAGGATGCAAGAGACCTTGGTTTCTAAATTAACAGTAATCAATGTAGTGTAGTTGTATTGGCATGGAACCCAATGACTTTTGGGCCAAGGTAAGAACAATATTTTACAAAGAACTTAACTGTTAAGAGAAGTATCTCTGTACTGGTGTCATTGAGGAAAGCAAGCGAGTGGTCAAGATTAACATGGCAATAACCATGCTGATGTGGTGATTAATATTTTCCCTTGCATATCTGTAGTTGGAGCGCTTTACCCTAATATAAAACTAGCTATCTCCAATAAAAACAATTACACTCAGCAGTTTAAGAGTGGGAATTTACAGAGCTGTCATTACTGTTAGCACACAATTTTTTTAATGACTAGGAGTCACCATCTGCCATATGGAAAATGTATCCTGAAATACAAAGACTAAATTGTGGTGGTGGCAGTGCTCTGTTATTCAGAACTTCTTTCTTATGTCTTACAAATGGAAAATGTTACTTAATATTATTATGTAAACATTTTCCATTTGTAAACAGTATACAATTTTTACTGGGGAAGGGAATCACAAATTACAGCTGAAAATTCACCACAAAATTATAAAAGGAAATAACTTTAAAGAAATTTGTCACTTCAGAATTCTCCAGTATATGTTGTTAAACAGATATGTCAAATTATACCATCGTGGAAATGACCATGGAAAAAATGGTTTATTAATAAGGTCAACATAACTTTTTGAAGCAGGAGGGGAAGCCTTACAAGGATCTCTTGGAATAGTTAAATAAGACATTTATAAAAGCAAGTAATTTAGTATGCTTTAATTATGCATATATACAAGATATTTTCATCACCAAACACATGGCCACAGAATTGGAAACTATCAGTGTTCATTCCATTGCCAAAAAAGGGTGACTCCAAGGATTGCTCCAAATATTGCACAACTGCAATATTTCATCCTAACAAGCTAGCAAGATTGTCTCTAAGATCATACAACAATGTCACAACAAAGCATGAGCTCTAAGATCATACAACAGTTCAACAGTGCCAACCATTGAAAGGGAATTAACAGGTGCCAGGTTGCCTTCAGAAGGGGTAGAACTCATGCCCATGTTGTAAGTCTATGCTGGATCATGTAAAAGTCTAAAGAATATCAAAACAATACCTATCATTTGCTTGATTGACTATTAAGAAAGCCTTTGAATTGTTTTGATCAGGACAAGTTGAGGGTCTTGACACATCTGGTCATTTTTCTGCAGTTTCTGTACTGCAGATCAGGAAGCTATCGTGCAAACACCATATGGTGATCCCAACTAGCTCAAGATATAGCAAGGAGGGTGGCAAGGCTGCATTCCTTCGACTTTCTCATTTGAGCTAGAACTTGAAGAATAAAAAGTTGAAAGAAAGATTGGATCAACCATCTTCAATATGCTAATGACACAACTCCTCCCAGAAACCCAAGAAACCCTGAATATGATCAAAAGGATTAAAGAAGAAAGCAAGAAATTTGACTTCTTCCTAAACAAATGACCATTGTAGGGAATGGAAATGTCAAAATAATTGACAATGAAGAGATCAAATGTTTGCAAAAATTCATTTTCCTAGAATTGATTGATGAAAGCAGTGAATGCAGTGCAGAAATAAAGCATCAAATCACACTGGGTTGCACAGCCTAATGATCATGGATGGAGAATGAAAAAGCAAGGAGATCAACCAATTTTAAGATATGTATGCTGTCTGGGGATATCTGAGAGTTGAAATCCATGCATCTTAAAGTTGCCAAGATTCAGAAACACTGAATCTAATATGATATTCTGTTCCTAATTCAGAGTTTTTAACTATTGCAAGGCTTCAAAATTAAAACAAAATCAAAATTTTCTCATCTAGGTTTTAATCCCAGAAACTGTCAAGGATAATATGAAGGATGGAATGGGTAAGATGAAATGCCACAAATTATTTACCATACTTGCCGATAACTTTATCTAACAGAGAGATGATGGTAACATGATTGATAATTAACTAAAAAGAGAATTGTATCACATAACTAATATAAGAGAAATTATATCCTTGGGCTTAGTTAAAAGTTAGCTTAAGATTTATGAAACAGATGGAGACACTATTCCAAGTGAAAGGTCATTTATTTCCAGACCTACCTTTACATAGAGAACAATTGTATTTTGTATCAACTTAAAATAGGAAAGTTGTCTTTCCTAAGGCTCTGTGTTGGCTTGGTTACTGCTACAGAGAGCTCTTCTGCTTTTACTCTGAAGTTTACACCAAACATTTGAACTTATCACACCCATCTTAATAACAGCTCCACATGGATATCTGCCATTACCATCATTGCTTCAAACTTTTTACTGGAACTGTAGTAAAACTGATTCCTTGGTTATCAGATTAGAACATATTCATTTCCTTAATGGTCAAACTATTAGAGCTCTCCATGCTTTGAAAAGGACTCAGGAGCATTTGGGATTGTATATGAGGACAGTATCTCTCTGCTTCATACTGAAGTCACAAAAGTAGTAGCATTTTTTTTCTAGCTACTCATTTAGAAGCCTGAAAAAGATTTAGTATTTCGTTAGCAAATTAATTCTAGGATTGTATGAAGTCCAGAGCATTTCTTCCAAAACATTGTCAAAATATGCACCTTCACATAAATATAGCTTTTCAACATATATCCAATGAACAGATATTCAAGCAGTAGTAATGATTTGAAGAATTTGTCCTACTTGTCACACCAATGCTCCTCAGTCTGCATTACATGTGCTAAATTCTTAGCAATAGGTGTACACTTTCCTTATTTATTTGTTATTTTTGAAATAGGCCACCATACAGAAAAGAATTCAGCATCTTTTATTCTACTTCTCAGGCACAGACATTTCACTATACATCAGATTTGCATAAATCATTAAAAAAAACTGTTGCTATTCCAGGTATGCAAATTCTTAAAACTTTTGTTCTGCCCTAGAGGATAGATATTTAAGAACATAAACCCTAGCTGAATGATAGAGAACCCTATCAGCAATATTGAACATCTATTCCTGTATAAGGACTGAGTACAAAAAACAGCAGGCCATTCCTCTCTCCTACTCAACATCCAATCACTGAAACAAGAATTGCTCACGGAGTGCAAATGTGTCTCCCCTTAAATGGGCATCTCAACCTGATGCATTTAAAAGCATCAAACGAGCAGACTTAAGGGATGTTTCAGTCCTCCTTGCTTATGTGTTAGTTCTTGTCTATAGTATTTCCTTCAAGGTCATTTCCTCTTCTTCACGCTCCAGTGAACAACTCTGGCCTCGTTTATATCATAATCCATATCCAGGAAAAGGAGAATCACAAAAGCTTACATTTTCCTGTGATTTTTACCACTATTGAAAGAGCTGTAACATTATATTGCATTTCAAAATTATGCAGTGCTTCAAAAGCAAAAGATATTTCAGAATCCACAGTGAGTTCACAAGCCTACAACTTGTTAAATCAAATGTCATTTTCCCCTCAGGACTGCACTATGGTTGAAATGGGTATTTGTGTGCTTCCAGCAAAACTGTAAAGAGTGGCAAAGCAAATGCCATCAAAATTGCTTTGTTATCATATCCTACTTGGGAGAATGGCGACAAAACCACAAGTTTCTAACCTTCTCCATGATGAGATCCTACTAGGGTCAGAAGCTAAATAGGGCAAATGAATAACAACAGTTGAAGTGGAATTATCAATGTAATTTCTTACCTTACCTCTTTGCATTAAATCTATTATATACAATATTACATACACAGAATTTTTAAAAAATGTGCCTATTCGTTCAATTTAGTTTCACTTTGCCAGGCTTACGGATTATTTTCATTTTAAACTTTAGTGTATTCAAGTTGAACTCTTGCTCATATTTTGCACATGTTTCAGCATCAGAAGACATTAAAAAGAAAACTGTTGGCTCTGTCAAAGCTTGACAGGAACTCTGTCAGGAGCTCTTTTGTGAGCAAGTAATAGAGCCAAAAACAAATTCTATGTGATAGAATAAATGGAATGCAACTGGTTTTCTGGGACAACCATAGCCAGCAACGATGGGAAGAAAATTAAAGCTAAACTGGTTTTTAAGTTGTCTATCACAAATAAACACTGTTGGATTAAAACAATCACAGAAACCATTGGAGAGATTTTTTACCCCTAAACAGGACAGAGTAATTCATAATTGTGCATACAATACATACATACATACATACATACATACATACATACATACATACATACACACATACACACATACACACATACACACACACACACACACTGCACATAATGAAAAATCAGTATTTTTAGTAATGACGGACAATTGGGTAAGACATAGAGGAAAATTGTGTTTCAATATTTATGTCTCAATCCATCTCTATACTAATTTCTATGCTAAAAGCATATAAAATTCAACCTACATTCACAATTAACCTCAAAATACAAAATTTACTTTAAAGGAAGCTTCAGGGCATAGAAGTCCAAATGTTTATGATAAAGCCTGGTAAAATAAATGTGACTTACCACTTGAACCATTTTGAGGTATCTGGCATAGTGTGGATCCTTTGCTACAGTGATGACATTGTCATCAGTTCCATTTGTTTTCTGTTGCCCCAACTCAGGTACACTGGTCTGGAATACAACAAACAGTGCACACCAGTCTTCACATGTCCTCAGACTTTACCATATTTTGATATCACATTAAGTTTTTTTAAAAAATATATAGCTTTACCAGCAACTTATACCCAGAGTTTGATTGGTCCTGCTTGGCTCCTCCTGCCAAGGCAGCAGTTAGACAAACCTGAATAGCAATGCCTATGAATCAAGAATTCTATTTCTGTCAAGATACTGCAGAATTACTTTTTAAGATAATAACGTTTAGTCAAGCTTCATTGACTGCAAAAAGCTATGCAGGGTTGGACCTACTTGGGATCTTGGTGCACCCCAAGACAGTTGGGGCACTGGGGAATTGAAGATGCATCCCAGAAGAAGGCAATGGCAAACTACTTCCTCATTGGACTTATTAGGCAAGAGTCTATTAAGTCACCAGAAGTCAAACTGGAGTCCAATGAGATGAATCTTTTGAATCTAAACAGAAGCAAGCCTAAATATCCAGTTCACACAAAAGGTACTGTGTTTTCCGAAAATACGACCTACCCTGAAAGTAGATCCTAGCTTGATTTTTACATTTGTGCCCACTATAAGCCCTACCCCCAAAATAAGCTCTAATTAAGACCCTATCCACTCCAGGGTGCACGGGTAAAAATTAAGCTACGGTGGGGATGTGGGGCTGGTGGAGCTGCCCTACTATTTACCTTCGGATACTTACAGCCAGGCCTCGCACACCCCAATACTTGACTTGCTGGCCCATTTCTTCTGTAGCTGGCAAGGTTTTCCTGAAGGCCTCTGGAGCTGATAACAGAGTTCTGGATCGATCCTGAACTCTGTTATCAGCTGCAAAGGCCTTCAGGAAAGCCTTGCTTGCCTTGCAGGCTGCAAATGAAGTTCCTGAAAACCTCTGACAGCAAAAAGGAGGCCGGGGGTGACGTGGGCAAGTGTGGTGAGTTAGTAGACGACATCCCCCCAAAAATAAGTTAATGCCTTTTTCGGTAGCAAAAAAAAAAAAAAAGACTGTCTTATTTTTGGGGAAACACAAGTAGCAAATCAAGGGATAAATATTTCTGTATTATTTGGCTAGTTGCCAGAATCAATGAGAGCAAACAAACAGCTTGCACCAACGATTTGGTTATTTTCAAATAATTCTGATTTTCTTGACCTTTGAATACAGTCATATTGTGCTTTGGAAAGACTAGCTTACCTCCACGTTAGGTGATATATTTGTTGTCTGTGGCTCTACCAATGTTTGTGAGGCAGAGCCATTCATAACACTGGTGTTTGAGATCTCATCTTCTAGGCCAGGCACAGAAGATAACTGAGGATGGGGCACATCACAAGTAAATGATATTTTAATATTGAACATACAAACATTCCATCTGTAATACATCTGATAAACAATTCTCTTCTATAAAGTTTCAGAATGTATAGTTAATGATGCTAGCATTGTCAGACTTTACATATGTCCAAATCTTTACCTTCACTTTGCACTACTGAATGTATCTATTTCCTTTCTGTTCTTTTTTACTTTCCTTAATACTAAAAATATACATGTTTATTTTTGTTTGTAGACAAACATGATCTAAATGAAATCTACCCTCAGAATCCTACAAATTATATATTTAAGAATGTTTAAACTACCACATAAAAAGAAGCATATTAGGAACAAACCTTTGCATCCAGAATATTGAGCAAAGTTTCAATTTGCTGAATACGGAGAGAAAGTGCTGACAATTTCTGGGAATAAGAAAGAGAAATATTACTCAACAATTTCCTTAGTATCATTTAACTCCTCCACATTTTCCATCCAGTAATACTTAGCTCTTTCCCATCACCCCAATCCTGAAAAGCAAACTTATTGCTTCGGTCTTTTGGAGACTAATACGAAACATATTGGACAATAATCTTCTAAGTGCTATTACATAGATGGTTTGAAATAACCGATTACACTATGATGATCAGCTGTTTTAATATACTACTATGCTAATATTCATTCCATTAACAAATAATATGGCGCACATGACATATGATTATATCCCTATTTATCAAGCTTTACTAACAAATAATTTTAACTAAAAGACATGAACTCAGCAACAAAGAAATCAATACTTGCAGAGAGTTCTTATTAATCTATGCATCCCTGGACATTTAGAATAGCCTTAATTTCTGGTAATACTAAAATGCACTATATAGGCAAGAGATGGGATCGTGAACTCAAATAAATATAAACAAGCAAATTAATCTAATAAATTTATTAAGCATATTATTGAAGAAATAATTTAGTATTCATTATCATTAAAAGCTACTGCTTTTTTTTCTTCAGTCTGGTGCCAAAACATAAGTAGCTACCAAAGGTAGTTAATTGTCTGAGTTCCAGAACTTGTTGTTAGGCAGAGACTAGTTGGGAAATGCTTTTAAACTATTAGTCAAGATTCAACTGATTTATCTAATAGGTTTTAATAAACAATCCCAGTATGCTTCTAGTTAAAATACTATTGATGATTTAGTATTCTTTTTAATTAATAACAAGTACAGGTAAGCAATACAATATTCCTGGACAATTTGGAGTTTACAGAGACACAAAAACCTCAAGGTCCCACTGAATATGGCAAAGTAATACTAACACATTAAAAGAATGGCAAAATTGTAACAAAAAGTCTCTTGTAAACCTAACTCCCTCTTTATACACTGACTTTTCAATTTATGTTTCATACCCACAAATAAAAATATATTGCTTCTCCAGAAAGATTAATATGGTGACATGGTGATGAAAACTGATAACTACCTCTTGTTTAAAGCAATAAAGGATGAAAACCAAGTTTCCAGACATATTCCCCAAAGCATTGCATGCCAAAGCCTCACAAGCCAACTTTGAATACAGAGACATTTTCATGTTTTCCACTGGCAGATTATACTTCTTCATTGTTTTAACCTTTTCATGGTGGAGAATGAGAATTTAAATTATTTCTGTACCAAGCATGCATTATAAAGAAATGTAGTATACGCTGGCTTTGGAAAGTTACAGTATGGCATGTACTACCTCTTCACAAGTAGTTGAAAATCGATTCAGGAACTGAACTGTGTGAACCACAAATTGGTTTAGAAACGCCACTGTTCTCTTTTGTTGGATAGCTGGAACCTGCATTACATAAAACATAGAAAAAAATACAAGAAGAGAAATCAATTAACTAATGGCCAAGTCACTGCCATTTCCTTGGCAAGATTTTTCTTAAGTGGTTTGCCAATGCCTCCTTCCTAGGGCTGAGAGTAGTGACTAGCTAAAAGTCACCCAGCTTTTGTGGCTAAGGTGAGACTAGAACTCATGATTTCCCAGTTTCTAGCCTGATGCCTTAAACACTACACCAAACTAGCTCTTTTAATATCTCTCTAATATGAAGCAAATACAGTATCAAACATTTACATTCAAACTCTGAGAATGGCCAAATATTTGAATGATAATTTATTATTTGAAAGCAATGTGCCAAGATGCATAAAAGTATAACTTAACTTTTATCAAATTCGCAGTTTGTCAATTGAATAAACATATTCTCTTTTATCAGAACTGTACATTAAAACATGGAAGAACAAAAGGATAAGACAGTCAAGAGTTTAAAAACATAAAAGTGAATAACTTTTGAATTTAAGCCAAACTATTTATTAGTGACATTGAATAAATAGGAGTTGTAAATCTCAGATCCTGAAATTGGCACAGGAAACATTTTGGAAGTATATTACAGTTTCACTGTTTTTATAGACTGCTGTCAGAGAATGAACTAGGCTAAAAATCGTATCCTACATTTATTGGTGCTTTTGTAATTAATGAGAAACAACGTAAGGAATTTGTTCATGGTCAAACTGAAAATCCATAGCAGCCACTGTCTCTTAATCTAGCATCACTAATATATCCTTTGCAAGAGAAATGATTAATATTTCAGCAGAAAAACACATTAACACAAAATTTCCCATTTCATACTTATCTACAGAAATTGGCAACAACCATTTTAATGATAAACCATTTATTTCATTTATTTTTATTTATTAACTCAGTTTTAAAGATCAGTCAGCTATACTGACAATAGATATTTATTACACAATGCTTAATCAATCAAATTGAATGCCTTATCAACATTTTTTCCCCCTTGCCATATATGTTGAATTTTTTTTCTTCCATAGAATTAAATACTAAGATCTCTTCAGTATGAAACTTTTGGAAGTTTTTGAGATTTGTCTATTCAGGGAAAAATTTGTGGGCTTTGTTTAGTTTAATTTAAATTTAAACCATCTTAAAAGAGTTTCAAACTCTTTTAAATTTAACCATTATATTAACCTTCCTTACCCTGCTGTTTGCTTGATCAGAATAGCTGGACAATATGAATTAGTATTCAGCACATCTGAAAAGCACCAATTTGGGGAAGTTGTCTTATACATTTTATTTATTTAAAACTATATAGCCATCCATCTTATAATCAAGGCTCCCAATTAAAAATTACAACATCATAATAGCCATCTTAAAACTATAAAGATGAAATAAACTCAGAAAAAACATGGAGTCAAGCCAAACTTCTTGGATGAGCTAAACAACTCATCCCACTGCTTGGAGAAAAAGCCAGGCCTTCAAAGCTTTATGGAGTGGAGGGCAACTGAATGTTGGGGGGGGGGGGGGAGAGTACCCTATGGCAGGAGCTCATTCATTTCATTTATTCATTTACTTTATTTGTATGCCGCCCTTTTCCCTGAGGGGACTCAGGGCGGCTCACAATTCAAGGGAGGGGAAAGACAGACAAATTACAAAACACAAAGACTATACACAGTTAAAAAAGCACAACAATCATACCATTCGAGGTGGGGCTGCAAGTCTTTAGCCCCAGGCCTGTCGGAACAGCCAGGTTTTAAGGGCTATGCGGAAGGCCTGGAGGGTGGTGAGGGTACGAATCTCCACGGGGAGTTCGTTCCAAAGGGTCGGAGCAGCCACAGAGAAGGCCCTCCTCCGGGTAGTTGCCAGTCGACATTGGCCGGCTGATGGAATTCGGAGGAGGCCTAGTCTATGGGATCTTATTGGTCTAGTGGAGGTAATTGGCAGTAGGCGGTCTCTCAAGTACCCAGATCCAATACCATGAAGGGCTTTGTAGGTGACAACCAGCACCTTGAAGCGCACCCGGAGACCAACAGGCAGCCAGTGCAGCTCGCGGAGGATAGGTGTTACGTGGGTGAATCGAGGCGCACCCACGATCGCTTGCGCGGCTGCATTCTGGACAAGCTGAAGTCACCGAATACTCTTCAAGGGCAGCCCCATGTAGAGCACGTTGCAGTACTCCAGCCTAGAGGTCACAAGGGCACGAGTGACTGTTGTGAGAGCCTCCCGGTTCAGGTAGGGACGCAACTGGTGCACCAGGCGAACCTGGGCAAATGCCCCCCTGGTCACAGCTGACAAATGGTGTTCAAGAGTCAGCTGTGAGTCCAGGAGGACTCCCAAGTTGCGGACCCTATCTGAGGGGCGTACTATTTGACCCCCCAGCCTGAGAGATGGAACACTTGGCCAATTAGTGGGAGGGAAGCACAGCAGCCACTCGGTCTTATCTGGATTGAGTACAAGCTTGTTACAAGCTGCCATAGAAGAGGTACATTTTGAGATACCACAAGAAGGCAATGTTTAAGGAAAGAGATTAGGACTGTGCCCATCCTATTGTCAGACCTGGAAGCCATTTTTTTACATTGGGACTTCAGGCCTGCCACATTTTTCTACTGTGGGAAGGGAGGATTACATAAGAGCATGGGTGATATACAGTCAAAATAACATTCTTATTTCAGAGAGTCAAGGAGACCTTGGCCTGCAGCTGTGATGAGGTGACTGGGAGGCATCTCTAGTTTTGGATGGTGCCTGATTGGATCATGTGACAGATATGTGGGTGTTGGGCAGGAACTTGAACTTTCTTTTGGGTGGGGAAAACCTGGAAACTTTCAGATTTGGGTCTGAAGATGTGCCAATATGACATCTATTTCCTCAAATGGAACTTTGAGGAAACTCCAGCCTCGGAGTCTTATTTCATTGGAGATGTTACTTTGAACCCTGACACCTATCTGATCTGGCAGGATGGGAATATCCTTAGGGAAAGGCGCTCATACAAATAACCTGGCCATATAGGACTTTAAAAGTGATGACCAGCTCTTTAAATTGCACTTGGAAAGAAACTGGAAGCCAGTACAAATTCTGCAACAGTGGTTTTACACAGGTAAACCAACCCCCCTCCCCTCGCTCCCCAGGTTACTTTGCACTGCTGCATTCTGGACTAGCTGCAATTTCTAGGTGGTCTTCAAGGGCAGTCCCATCTAGAATACATTGCAGTAATCCAAATGGGAGGTGACCAAGGCATGAGCTACTGTAAACATGTACAGTGGAAATTTCTTTCTATTTCAAACTTTATTTGAATGTAGGAATGCTATGGAAACCCATTTCAGGAGCTATGGGTGCAAGAAGATTGCAATGTTATTCTCTCTCCTGGTAGGATGGCTCGATTCATGTAACTGCATAAACACAGTAATAATATCATCCTATAAATGTTATGGTATTTTATGATTTGTTTTAAAAAAGTTATAAGTAACGTACGCAGAGTCACCTTAACTGTGAGATCTGCAGTGATTCCCTTAACAATTGTAAGTCGTAAAAAATGAAGCAAAACTTGTTTAACAGCTGCCTCACTTAGCAACATAAACTTTGGGCTCAATTGTGGTCGTAAGTCAAGGACTACCTGCACAGAACAAAAAAATTACTGGAGTAGCCTAGAAGACCCATAAGCAAATAAATCAATGCGTTTTCATGTATATATCTACTCAGAGATGACTCAGGGAGGTTTCCTCTCCTGTTCCTGGATATATATATGATTACAGCTAAACAATGCAAAATGCACTGACAATGTCTCCTGGAATGGTGAGGAAACATTTGCAACCAAATAAACCAAGATAAACCGCTCTGAACTCGACTGCAGAAAATATGACTTCAGCAACAGAGTGGTCAATGCCTGGAATGCACTACCTGACTCTGTGGTTTCTTCCCCAAACCCCCATAATTTTAACCTTAGGCTTTTTACTGTTGACCTTACCCTATTCCTAAGAGATCTGTAAGGGGCATGCCTACGGTCCCTGTCCTACTGTCCCCATTTATTTGTACCCATTTCTTGTGCTCATGTTTATGTTTACACCTATACCTGTTATCTTTTACATGTTTGACAAACTAAATAAAATAAATAGCCAAGCTCGGAGCTCAAAACCAACAGCCTATATAACTACCAACTCGAGCTACTAATATTCAAACGCTGTGAAGAGTAACGACCACGACTCTTTCCGTCTGTTGTCTCTTCAGCCTTCAGGCCCCCCATTCGAGGCTGTTACAGATTTTGCTTCATCATAAAACTTTTTTGCTTCTGCTTTCCCTGTCAGAAGTGGGCTCCCCCCCAGTACACACACATTTGTGGGCCTGCTGTGAAATATTACTGCAGGGAGCGGGGGGGGGGGGCTTTTAAAGGGATGGGGAAGGCAGCGGGCACCCAGAAGGGGCTCTCGCCCGGTTCCTCCTCTTCCCCACCCGAACGCCAGCTGGGACACGGGGCGGCCGTAGAAGCGGCCTTTCGGGGCAGGCAGGAGTCGCTCCACGCATGCGCAAGACCAGGCCGCCCGCCAATACCTTGGTCAGGTCGATGCCCGAACCTACGAGAGGCAACCCGTCCTCGTCCATCCCCGGCGACCTCTCACAGCGTCGAGACCACGGCCGCAAACCTCTTCCCTAATCATCCCTCGCGACCTCTTCTCACGGGAAGCTCTTCCGACGTCTCTTTCGTGGCCTCAGAGCAGAAGGAAGGGCATCATGGGAACTGTAGTTCGGATGCTTGAAGGTTGAGGTTCTTTAGACGCCGAGACTTCCCGATGTTCGCAGCATCTTTTGCAAAAGGAGGTTTGAATGGCAGTTTTAATTATGAAGGTGCTGACAGGAGCTCTCCGCTCAAACCCACTCAGTAAAGACAGACGGACTGGAAGAAACTTGAGTGTGAAATGAAAATGGTTACGACTTGGTAGGACGATATAATTTCGATACAATTCTTTATTAGGGTGCAAAGCGAAAGTGAATCTTGGGCAAGCCACCCTGAATTGGCTTATTGGGCAGATTGGCAGCATATAAATTAAATCAATAAATCCATCCTGAGAATGGGACAAATAATTTGAAATGGTCTACAATTAGAAGTGGAGTCTGGGTGTGTTTGGTGGAAGACTGACTCAGATAACACGGAAGGTTGTTCTAGTCTAGTCAACCTGGATGTATTGTGACAGGCCCAAACTTTTATCTGAGTATATGTATATTAACATCCATAAAGGTAAAGGTTCCCCTCACACATATGTGCTAGTTGTTCTAGGAGTAGCCAACCTTTTTATACCTATCACCCACTTTTGTATCTGTTAGTAGTAAAATTTTCTAACCGCCCACCGGTTCCACAGTATGGTGATTTATAAAGTAGGGAAGTAACTTTACTTTATAAAATTTATAAAGCAGAGTTACAGCAAACCCCTACTACCCACCATGAAAACTGGAACGCCTTACTAGTGGGTGGTAGGAACCAGGTTGACTACCACTGCTCTAGGGGGTGGTGCTCAGCTCCGTTTCAAAGCCGAAGAGCCAGCGCTGTCCGAAGATGTCTCGGTGGTCATGTGGCCGGCATAACTAAATGCTGAAGGTGCATGGAATACTGTTACCTTCCCACCAAAGGTGGTTCCTATTTTTTTCTACTTGCACTTTTACATGCTTTTGAATTGCTGGGTTGGCAGAAGCTGGGACAAGTAACGGGACCTCACTCCATTACCTGGCACAAGGGATTAGAACTGCCAAACTGCCGACCTTTCTGATTGACAAGTTCAGCATCTTAGCCACTGAGCCACTGCGTCCCTCATGAGCCATCACATCCCTCACTCTAACATCCACAGTTACATGGAAATGCACGCAGGCATAAATAAATGGCTAGTTGATAGAAATTGTCATCAAAGAAAACACATCCTTTGCACACAGAGGAAACAAATTACCCTATGCACACTGTCTATGATTTTCAAAAAGTCATTGACAACATTTCTCATCAGAGGCTTTGGAATAAATTTAGCAGCTATGAATTGAGATTTGTTTTTATATACAGTACATTGCCAACTGATTAAAAACAAGATGTATTGATGGCCACTGCAATGGACTTTAAATGGGGTTTGGTATATTTGTGTAGGGCACATCTATCAGACTCTTGAATTTGAACATTTAGTATTCCTCCAGATTGGTGGCACCTTGTGTCTGAAGAATTCTTGGGATCAAATAAAAAGCACCTAAGCCAAATATATCTTCTGAAGAAAGTAAAACTCAACTTAGCCATTAAAGATGTAAGTCAAGGAATGCTTTAGATACTGGGGAAGATATTAGTAGGCAAGTAGAGTTCTGAACAAAGAAACTTTGTTCATAGAACCTCTTTGTTGTTTCAAAATGCCATTGTCTTTGTGGTCCTGGATGCTTCATCAGTTCAGTTATGCCCTAATGGCCTCATAGCAGAGAGACCTAGACAAAGGGAACTGAAACATTCCTTAAATCTTGGAAAACAATATTCAGAAACCATTCAGGCAAATATCTTCCTAATTCAGAAGGATATATGAAGCATGAGAGGACCAACACATCTAGACTTGCAAGGTTCTGTTATTATAACTTATCCCAAAAAAGTGTAATTCTGGTTTTTCTGTGGAGTTAATTTTCTGATTCTGGTCTACCTAGTACAGCTGATACTGATCTCACTCGGCACATGATGTGTTGTATCCAGTGAAATACCTGGCTGTTCAATCTGCGGTATATTTTAATATGCATAAGTCTATAAAACAAACTCCAACCCACCCTTCTTTAGGCCTGTCTCTGCTCCAGCACTGTCAATAAGCCAATTTGTGCTTTAATTTAGTGTTCTGGTTTCTGGTTCAAAAGCACCCCTAAATTCCACAGCAAATTATGTGAGAAATGGGATGAATGGAAACATAGAAGCTGAAGTTTTCACTGATGAATCAGATGATTCTGAAATGCTCCCAGACAGTTGAGGAGGATATACTCATATAATCCTAGTATTTAAAAAGGCAGTGAAAATTTGGGAGTCTATTTGAACTAAAGACAAACTATAATCACCAAGAAAAAAGGAAATGTTCCCCATCTGACTATATATATTGCGTGTGTGTGTGTGTGTGTGTATATATATATATATATATATATATATATATATATATATATATATATATATATATATGTGTGTATATATATATATATATATATATATATATATATATGTGTGTATATATATATATATATATATATATATATATATATATATATAATTTGTGCTGATAAATAAATAAAGGGAGACTAGTATAGATCAATTTCAAGCTATTTAGCTCTCATCAGCTAGCCATACCCTTACTGGGATTCGAACCTGTGCTGTATTGCATCTTAGGCAGATGTGTTAACCACTAAGCCACAGAGTTCAACTCCTTATCAGCTGAGCCGGGGTGATAGGTATCTATTTAGAGTTACAACCCCCGGTATGCCCAAATATGGGAGGAAGTTCACTACTTCCATTCTCTGTCCATCGGCTCGTCACAAGAGACCATCCAGACAGAAACCCAATATTTTCCAAATAAAATATTTTATTCAATTTTCACATTCCATTTGCAATCATTTATATACAGGGTATTTACTATAAGAAAAGAAAAAAAAAAAAAAAGAAAAAAAAGGGAATAAAACGAACAAGTAAAAAGGAAACACAACTCATCATTCACAACCCCACCTAACCCTTGCATCCTCCATACACCCCATCTACCCCCTCCAACTTTCCTTTCTCCCTCTAACACTCCCCTCCTACTTCCCTTTCCCCTCAAACCTTCCTTCTCCCCTTACTCCCCAGACACCCTCCTTACATTCCCCTTACTCCTTACATTCCCCTTATTCCTTCCTACTCCTCCCTCTTCCTTCCCTCTACCTCCCTCCTTGGTGTATGCCTTTATTCGAGTGTTGTTTGATCTGATAAAAGTAAAATGAACCAAGGAAAAAAATAACAATAATAATAATAATAATAAAAAGAACCACCGTATATAAATACATTCTTGTTCTTATTAAGACTATGTTAACACCCCCCCACCCCACCCCCCACAATCCCCATCCCTAATCCTCCCGACTTCCCAGGGCCCACACCTGGCATTACCTTCTATCTAAAATATCTTGTATACATATGAATTAAAAAAATAAAAGTAATATATCAAAAAAAAAAAAAAAGAAAAAGAAAAGCAGAGAAAGAAAAAAAAAAGGAAAAAAAGAAAAGAGAAAAGAGAAAAAAGAAAAAAAGAAACCACTCTTTGTGTTGATCTCAGCCCCCCATCTTTATCTATGCTTAAATAATATAAATCATTCTATCTATATTTTATTCTCATCTCTTACTTCTTTGCTATTTACCCCGACCTTCTGTAGGCTCTCCCGTTCCCTTCCTAAACCTCATGATCCCTTCCAATAAGATTTAAGCAGCGTGATTCATGCCATATATTCAAATATAACTTTACAGACAAGTAATCAAACTTTCCCTTCTAGTAAAATTTAAACAGCGTAAATGATCTTTCTTTACCCCTTTTTCAAACAGTAATTCAAAATAATCTAACCAGATTTCCCCTTCTTAGTAAAGTTAAGCAGCGTAGATCAGATATTACTTTACACAGGAATCAATTTCTATCTTAAGATAATTCCAACCGACTTCCCCTTCTAATAGGATTTAAAAAACTTAGTTCATTCCACATGTATTTTACCCTCATCCCCCACTTGTCTGATATTTACCACTATCAAATTTATACTACCATTTGTTTAAAATATAACTCAGAGCGATTTGTAGCATGAATCATTCCACATATTCCAATAATACTTTCAGCAAGAATCAGTTAACCTTCTATTTTAAGGTAGTCGCTTCTAACAAAGTTTAAACAACATAAATCATTCCGCATTCTTTTTACAGTTATCTTAAAATAATCCCAAGCGGCTTCCTGTTCTAATAAGCTTTAAACAACGTAAATTTTGCCCTCTTCCCTTGCTTGTCTGATATTTACCACAAATAACGTAGTTCATTCCACATGCATTTTACCCTCATCTCTTGCTTGTCTAATATTTACCACTATCAAATTTATACTAACGTTTATTTGAAAAGTAACTCAGAACTATTACAACCAACTTTCCCTTCAAATAAAAGTTAAATAGCATGGATCATATTCAAATAATACTTTCAGCAAGAGTCAGTTAACCTTCTATTTTAAAATAGTCCCATCTAACAAAGTTTAAACAACATAGATCATTCCGCATTCTTTTAACCACTATCAAATTTATGCTAACGTTACTTTAGAATCTAGCTCAAAGTAGTTTCACCCAGCTTTCCCTTCTGATAAAAAGTCCACTTTTTCTACCGGAGAGAGGTCTCAAACCCCCATTCAGTCCTCAACTTTAGGAAGTCTTTTGAAGTATCTAAATTCTCGATCTGCGTTCTTCTGCTTCTCCGAGGGAGGAGGGGCTGCCCCCTCCATCTTGCAGCCGCATGGCCAGCCGTTTGCTTTCTCCTTCCGCTTGTCTCTCCTCTCTTCCAAGCGCGTTAGGAAGTCCCGCCTTCAGAATCCTAGAATAGAAATCTTGAGCCTCCGAAACAGAGTTAAGACGAAATCTTTGATTCTCAAATGTAACCGTGATGCCGGCAGGGGCCTCCCATCTGTATCGAATCTGTTGACTCCTAAGCTCTTTAGTTAAAAAAGTATATTCCCTTCTTGCTTTCAACATGTGGAAAGGTATATCTTTGAAGACAATCACGTCTTGGTCATCAACTCGGAGACTGTTATTATAAAACTTTTGCACAATCGCGTTTCTAGATTCTTTTGTAGAGAAATGTATAATTATGTCCCTCGGGAGCTGTCGCTGTTCCGCTATCAATGAGTTTTGGCGATAGATTTTCCGAATCTGCCAATCAAAGTTAAGTCCCGGGCTTCCCAGCGCATGGCTGAAGGCTTCAGCAAAGGTCTGTTTCAAATTCTCTTGTTCCTTTTCACGGAATCCTCTGACTCTTATTGAAAATGCCTTCCTATCAAAATTTAGCATCATAAGCTGTTCTTCGTTATTTCTAATTTTTTCTTGTAAAATTTGAATATTGGTAGTCAAATTAAAATTAGCCTTCTCCAGACTTTCCAATTTGTTCTCTATTTCAGCAGAGTAATCTGACAGGGCAGACACGGCTGCAAACGTATTCGCCTTCATTTGATTAACTTTAGATTTTAGATCATCATAAAGTTGCAATACAAATTCCTTAAGTTCTTGCTTAAAGGCATTAAAGATTTTAAAGAGATATTCCTGTGTTAAAACTTCTCCAGTAGAGGGCGTAGGAGACAAAGGCTGTGTTTCCAATAAAAATTCTTTACATTCTTTAGACACATTTGTAGCAAGACGCTTCTTTGACTTGGGTGGCATAATAGATAAGCAAGTAAGCAGAGCTTCGCTCCCCTCTATTTCCAAAGAAGAAGAGTTTATTTTGTTAAGGAGCGGTCTGCAAGAAGATAACACCGGCTGAGTACATCAATCATCCACGGAGAGAAATCGCCATTTTAAGGTCTGTTTAGACAAAGAAGTCTCTAAGACGAATGGTGCTGGTATTTACGATAGTAATGAAAGCATAAATCTCACAGGGGTGGGACCCGCCCGTATCAATTCTAGCTTGAGAAAACTTTATTTTGTCCTGGGGGGGGCTAGCCTGTCTGGGGCTGCCAAAAAAAAAAAAAGGCAGCTGAGAAGAAATGGCTGGAGATAAACGCTCCGCTTCGGCTGGATCTAATCTCTTTCCACAGCCAAAAAAGAAAAAAGGCTGTGGCTTACGATTAGACCCTAGCCTACGGAGCTATCCTCCCTGCCCCTTTCTTAGCCAAAAAGGGGTGCTATCTATGATCTTAATTAGATATACAGACCAGATCTCTGAGGAGCTCGGTGGAGCCCTCCTCGGCAACAGGCCACGCCCCCAGGAAGTCCCAGAAACCCAATATTTTTACTGTTGCCTTTTTGTTACATATGTGTTGTATTTGTGCTGATAAATAGTAAACATATTGGGTTTCTGTCTGGATGGTCTCTTGTGTATATATATATATATATATATATATATACAATATATATATATATATATATATATATATATATATATATATAAATTATATATTTTTTATAAAAATTTTATATAAATATAAAAAAATATAAATTTATGTCTAGTTTTATATATATATATATATATATATATATATATATATATATATATATATATATATATATATATATATATATATATATAACTAGACATAAATTTATATTTTTATTGAACCTTTTGATATATTCTCAGTAAAAATAATCAGGAAAGGCTATAAGCTGCAGAATGTTAAGGGCATAGATTCGGGAAATTAGCATAAATTACTCCAAATATCAGAAATATTGCTAGATTTACATATGTAAAATAAATTTAAATTTTGATAAATCTTTTTGTAGTAAAATTGTTTTATGATTTAGAAGATAGTGTTATCTGTTGATAAATATCTGCCAAACGTGACAGATGAATACAACACACACACACACACACACACACAAAAAGGGAAATGATACTGATCACTTTCAGCTATTTGAAATTAAAAACTCCCTTTCTTCTGATTCTTGGATGTTACACTGACCTATTAAGCTATTTAGAGGAACTGAAAATGTGTGTGATCTGAATATATGAATCCACGCTAAGCTTTGTAATCTTTGACAGCATTTTGCCTGCTTTGATCTTTACAAAAATTGTGAAAAAGGGCAGATGGCAATCCACTGTAGCAAATAAAACATTAAAATTTGAATAAAATAAGTGTCCGCAATATATATTTACCGAATATTTGTTTCACTTCTTGCAGCCTTGTTATATTTGTGCAACAGTTAATAAAATCATATTTTTAATTGTAATGTGAAATAAAATATTGACACACTACTTCAGAAAAGCAAATTTATTTAAAACATGTTTAATTAAAAACATTTGTGTCTGATTTGTATCATCTCAGTTTACAAGAACCTCTCCCATCACATACTATCATATGAAATAAATAAATAATGTTTGAATTTTGCAGTTATAAAAAGTTCAGTCTTTATTACAGCCCAATCTTCAAAAGCATTGTCTTGTGCAGGTCCAAATCAGAAAAATGAAAGTTTATGGACATTTTTAATTTTCAAGCAACTGAAGGATGGATTTTGCCCATTATTCAACAACCTGGAAAAACTGAGTTCTAGTTTATCATGAGAAAAAAAATGTTCTTAACATCTGTTATGTATACAATTTAATTTCATTGTAGAAATTGACTACCTGTTTGTTCATTTTGGATTTGTCTTTGTTCTCAATATATTGAGTTGTAAAAGTTAGCAGCCAATAAATGAGATTATTTATTCCAACCACATCATTTCTTGCTATCTTCAGTTAGCATAGCACTTCTTGGTATCACAGATATACACATTCATATCAGAAATCAATTTTTATTAAGAAATATTCACTATTAGAAGATTTTACTATGCTTTGTCAATGAACATTCCAGGCTGAAATGGCATCTGAACCAACATTTTTAGCCCTTCTTACTCTGCTGGTAATTGTATCAAAGTCTGTATCTATCTATGTAGGCAATCTATTTTAACTGTTTATCTTGACTGCACTTCCTTTTAAACAAATGAAAATTTGCGCAAGATATTATTTCAACAAGATTTGTACAGAAAACGTTGAGTACAATGCCCTATTAAATCCAGCTGCACTTCTAAAACTAGAAAGTCTAAAATCTTCAGAACTTCATTAAAAAGCAATGTTTCTGTAAAAAAAGTATAAAATAAGCCAACTATATTACTTCAACTCTTCCCTTCCTTAATCATTATCTGATACTTTAAACCACTATACAGTAGATATAATTTTTTACATTTCGGTCACCCAAAAATATACTTTATGATCTCCTCCCATGGCACATAGTGGAAGGGTCCTGTGCCAGGTTAAACCAGATCCTAAGGGTGCAGAACCAATAAGGATAGGCTGTAAAGGAAGCAAAAAAATAGTTTAGTTATTCTTTCTATTTAAGATCTAGCATACAGTAAGACAACCTCAAAATAAATTTCAAAGAACTCTTTTAGTAGTTTGACTGTGACCTAGCAATCATCACTGGAATTGGATATAAATTCAGAATTTCTAAATCTCAAGATAGCTTGCTTCTAAATTTGAAACTAAAAGCCAAAAAATAATGCTTTAGCAAAGAATAAACTATACAAGTAAAAAAAAAACTACTGTTAGTACATGAGGATAAAGTCCAAAATATATTGAGACAGTCCTCCCAACCTTTTAGAGATCTGACACTGCATCTAGAGGCCAGCACTTCCATTTAGTTGTTTTTCAACAGTAAAACCTAGATTTGCCTGTCATAGCCTATCCCCTTTACATCACATTCGAAATATAGTTTACATCATGGATATCTAAGAAATGCACTTGTTATACGCTGACTTTTTTAGCCTTAGAAGTTGGAAAATCAGGAGGCACACAGAAATGTCTTGCTAAATCAGCGTGTAGCTATCCTGAGATCTATAGAAGTTCTTCTATTGTATGATTTACATTAAACCAAAGTATAAGCACTATGCTATTTTTATAGCTTCTAATATTAATTCTACCAGATAAAGAATTTTGTGAAATTACAACTCTCTTATAAGGTATTACCTTAAATGATTCTTTTAACTGGTTCCCATTATTGCTTTCTGGAAATCTAATCCACTGGACATCAGAACTAAATGTATAATGCATAGCATGTATAAGATGCAATACAAGATGCAAAATACAGACATTATTTTAATTATCTTAATCCTCAAGTTCCTTTTGAGTGCAGAGGATTGAGATAGAATAATTTATTCTCAAGTCTTTTCCAGTAGACTCAGCTTTACTTTCTAAATCAATTTCATAATCACTTCAACTCATATGGTATGCCAAAGAGATTGTGGAAGACACAATCACAATGACACAAAGTTAATTATTAGTAATACTATATGTCTTAGATTGAACAGCTTGCCTATTAAAGCTATTAAAGCCAGGTGAACCTAGAATATATTTTCATATGCTCCAAATATCCTCAGTAAATCCCCTACAACCAGAATCTAAAAGGGATTTTGCTTCTTAAGCTGCCAATTTCCATGGCATTTAATATATTGTTTTTTTTTAAAACTGAAGCTATTACCAAGAACACTGTGCACTCCACCATGAGAATCTAATGTTTAAAAGCAGTAAACTGGAAAAAAAATCCTAACAAGCCTGCCTAAGACTTTAAAGAGAACATGTCTAAAGTAACTTTCTGAATTCCAGCCTATATTTTTTTTTCCATTTTGACCGTACAAATGTAGTTTTCCTTGAGATGTTCTGATAAAGTAGATTCAAAGCATATGAAATCAAAGTGAGAAGTAAATAAAATAAAATTTCCCACATTGTATTACACTTGATTTGTCATATAATCATAAGTTGCTTAAGGATGAAATTGTACAGAATTTTTTTAAAATGGATTTTACATCTTTGATTTTTCATAAATTTACCTGAGGATGACCTAAATGATGAACCAGAAGTTGACTGATCATTTTTCCTGGATAGCCAGTAGTAGCAAACAAGTTTTCATTCACTCGGGACCATCTAAACACAAAAAGAGAATCTAAACAAAATTTTAAAATAGATTATGTTCAATATAATTATGAAACAGTCAAAATTAAACACTTCTGAATTTCATCATTTCAATGGGAACGTTAGGTATATAATAGATATTTTCCAGTGAATGCAGTGAATCATTTCAGAAGACTATGCTACAGCTCTTGAAAATATTTTATATAATGTAGGCAAGACATTAAAGCAACCACATCTTTTAGAAGGTATGTGCAGCTATTAAGAATGTCCACAGCTGTCAGTGTATGCATGTGGCTTCAATTTTTGGTTGGGAATACAGGGAAGTGTTATCTATGCATATACACAATATGCATATAAATAATCATGGACATTTTTTGAAGCATCTGAGTGAATCTTTCCATAGACATAGCTACTTTAAAGTAGGATGCTTTTTCATACTGATATGTTAAGTTTGCCCTTCTGAATGCTTTGCATAGGGCTAAGGCATGTCTATGTACATGCATGCACAAAACTTTTTGCTCAGTATAAAAAATACAATAATACAGGTAGTCCTACAACAGTTCATGTAGTGACTGTTTGAAGTTATAATGGCACTCAAAAAAGTGACTTATTGCCATTTTTCATACTTACAACCATTGTAGCATATCCATAGTCACAAGATCAAAATTTGTACACTTGGCAGCTGGCTCATATTTCTAACTATTGCAGTGTCCCAGGGTTATGGGATCACCTTTTGTGACCCTCTGACCCTCAATGGGGAAGCCAGATTCACATAACAATCGTGTTTCTAACTTAACTATAGTGATTCACTTAAATATTGTGGAAAGAAAGGTAATAAAATGGAGCAAAAAACAACTGACTTCTTAGCAACAGAAATTTTGGGCTCAATTAATAGTACTGAATGTTTTGCATTGTATTTCATTCCTGTGAAACAACTACCGTATCTTTTGGACTATAAGACACATTCACCCCAAAGTGGGTGGAAATGTCTGTGCGTTTTATAGTGAATATTGCAGCGGGGGAGGGGAGTGGTACAGTGCCAATCAGCTGTTCTAGGTGGCAGGGATTGCCACCACTGATCGCTGCAGGCCATTCACCACCAATTGCTGGTGAACAGGCCGCAGCGGCAGTGAACGGGCTGTGGCGATGGTGAAGTGGCTGCAGTGAACTGGCCACGGCGGTGTTGAATGAATGGCTGCCGCTGGTGATAGACAGTGGCAGTGATTCCTGCCGCCTAGAATAGGCAGTATTCCGGGAGGCCGATCCAACCGCCAATCAGCTGCTCAGCAGCGAAAGCTCCAGTGTTCCTGGTAGAGGCAGCAGACACAGAGGAGGCATCAGTGTTTCTGGTCAGCCAGCCCACTGATCGCTGGGGCTATGGGAGGCCAGGATCCGGCTGTCGCTCAGCTGACTGGTGGGGGGCACATAGCCAAGCCCTGACGAGCTATGTGCTGGGGCTGCGATAACATGCTGAACCTGACCAGACTGTTTGCTGTAAGGATGCTAGCCAGATGAATATCAGATGGATGTTGGGAGCAGAGGCAGATTTTTTTTTCTTATTTTTCTCCTGTAAAGCTAATGTGCATCTTATGGTCATAGACCTAAAAATAGGGTATGCAGTTTTAGAATACATTAGAAATATATAATACGAAATCCATGGGAAGTAATTATTTCATTCTATTATACTATGGTCAGACCCACGTCAAGGACTGTATAGTGTGCAGTTCTAGGTACCATACCTTAAGAAAGTTTTAGAAAAAACTGACATGGGGAAAGACAATTAAAAGTTCAGGAACTAGAAAGCAAATATTGTTAATTTTATTACCAGCATTTTTATGCCGTTTACTCTGGTATCTCCAAGGTTTTACATCTGTCCAAAAATCTGCCATTTGGGACATGAAATCATGCATTTATATGAATGAAAATTTTGATTGAATGTTTGAAAAAAGACATGCAGCTGAACAGTGAAACCAATTATCCAAAGATGTGATGGAATCTACATACTTAATTGTATGTGCTCAAGCTGGAATGGCACTTCTCTAACATGCCTTAACTTGGATTCCTGCATTGAGCAAGGGCTTGGACATGACAGCCTTTCTAACTAATGTAAAAATTATTATACATTGTGCTACAATGCTTCCTTATTTCCTATTTCACCCTATTTTTCTTAACAGTCTTTCATTTTCTAACTAAGTCCTTTGAAAGCTGGTTAGTTCCCCAATGTTTTAAGTTTACAATTTTCAGAGTTCCCAATCATAAAAATCAAGTTAGAAGGGTTAGGCTAAGAGAAAGAGTAAAATATTAACAATTAATTTAAAATAAAACTTCTAAGAAAAATTATACAGTTATCTCTCAAATGCAAAGTATATCTGGAAATAATGGCAAAAGCCAAATCTTGTGGTCCTTTATCAATAATTAATGGAGAAGCTAGTTAATCAAATGCATCAATTAAGTACATACCCAAATAAAACTTACCTGAATAACTTGGCTCGATCTGCATGGACAGGCCTTTTATCCAAAGGGTAACTAAAAGAGAGAATAATTTCTAATAATAAAAATCATTAGTTCCTGCTGAGAAGTAGGTCATGCACAATTTGGACTTCATGACTTTATTCTAAGATAACAATCATAAATGCATGCTATCCAACAACTTTATTTGTAAAAAAGGCTGCCACTTAAAAACCACAAAATGGTTCCTTTCCAACATAATTTTAAAAGCATTTCACATGGAAATTACTTTTGAGAATATGTAGGTTTGAGTACTGTGGAAAAAGAATTGCTAGAAAAAGAGATATTTTTAATTATCTTTATTCAACCCACATATACAAGGAAAATCATGCATAAAGCAAAGAAATGCAGTGGAAATATTTTCCTGCCTTTATTCTCTGTCCATGTTTCTCTTTTCTTGGCTTTTAATATCAATATTAATTGCTAATACAAATTTAGGAAGTTATTTTGTAAACCAATAAGTGATTTCTAGAAATTATTCTTTGTACAGTGTAATTCATTTTTTTGCATCATAAAAAGTGTATTAGGCTAAAATTTCCCTATAAATTCAAATCAACAGTTAAAGTGTAATAGTCTTTTACACTAAAGAACTAGTCACAGCAAATAAGATCTAAGCATTTCCTTTTTTTCTTTGTACTTCTAAATCAAATAGCCATGATAAGCCATGTAGTCTTAATAATAAATATTTTGTACACGTTTTTTTTTAAAAAGCCAACTTTTAAAATAGTCATCTATTATACTGAAACATTTCAGTAAAAAAAATGTATTGAATATTTTATGATACCTAGATCGAGTAATGTCCCAGATAAACCAGTCATTTCCTGCAACTGCTCCAATTTTAAAAGTATTTTTTAGGCACCAGCTTGCTGACATTAGTGGTGTTTGATCGGTTGTGAGAGACAAGATAGCCTGATGTGTCACAAGATCATAGAATCGAATCGTTCCATTCTTTTCTGCTACCATCAACTACAAATGAAAGAAAACAGATAGTTGCAATTTTTGGGATATGGCATTATTTAGACTTCTTTATCCTGTACACCTTATAACAGCGCAATCAAGAATCATTATAATTAAGTTCTGTTTTTTCTATATGTCTAATATTCAAAAATGAATTCTAACTGAAGAAAGAACTTGGTATGAGCCAACTCCATCATTTATCATAATTCAATAATTCATTATATCATAAACACAAAGTATGAGAAATATTGGAAGAATTGAAGATTAAAGCACATGATGTCATCCAGCAATATAAATCCACAAAACAGATCATGTAGTGAATTCCAACTGGCTTTAAAATGCAGCAATAAATTAAAACCCGACAACCCAAATTTATTCTCATGCCCATTAGACATTGCAAAAGGTCAGAAAGTCAGACCTCAAATAAGAGTTATCAAGGTGACTTTTTTTATTACCTAGGGTTCAGCAAGTTCTATCAGTGCTTACTTTTAAAGCAGCCCCAAAGATTCATTTATAGTTCATGTTTTTCCTCTGAATACCTCTGCTATTACTCATAGTTGGGACTACGATTTTATAATTTTGGAGAGCTATTTTAATTTTTATACCATTTGGTTTTAAAACTGATTTCATTTATGTTTTATTTCTCTTACATAAGAGTTTTGGAAAGTTTAAAGACTGTCTAGACAGTAAATAAGTAAAGAGCATGGCAGGAAATTATTTTAACTGACAATAAATGTTAGGTTCAAGATGCTTTGAAAATAATGAGGCTAGACCATTTTAATAATTAAATTATCATAGTATGATAATACATTTTTTTTTAAAAATCCCCTTAAATGCATAGAGGAGCATATGTGATTATTTCCCAGTTACTTTACCTTTTTCCAATAGCTTAAACTAAGAAGTAGGTTACCATTTCTAAAGGAACCATAATGTGCCTTTAACTGCAAAGCTTGCACTTTTTCAGAATATGAACACTGGAAAATTCTGAAATGCTTCAGTTTTATATACAATTATTTACAATAATTGTAGCTCCCAGTTTGGTTGCTACTTGCCTTGAATGCATCCTCAGGATGCCAGCCCACACTCATTCCAGGAGAACGCAGAACAAAATAAGCTCTTAAATTTCCTTCTAAATCCCAGACTCTAAACATAAAAAAGATTAGGGTTTAAGGAAGTTATACATTGTTACTCCTTCCTAGCACAGTAAAGATCTTGTCTTTTCAACCTAAGTGCAGTTGACAGTAGATAGAATGTACATACTGTATATTTTAACTGGTTAATATCAGTGGATGATGGTTATGAAGTTGACAGAAAAAATGAGAAAGGAAAAATATTTTTTATAGGAGAAAGCTATATTATATGTGCTCATTCCTAGGTGTCTCAGTGGCCCAACTCTGTTACAGTTTACTGTCAATTACAGCAAAGATCATATCCAATTTGTATTCTCTAAACTAAGAAGTTATATGCATTCGTAATGTTGATACTGTATACCAACAAACAAATAAACATACATATAAAATTTATGCCGGGTTCTCCAAATTTGGAGATTAGAACCCTTTTTTCTAAAGTGCATATCTGTGAAAACAAAGAATATCTATTTGATTACATAATCTGCAGACAAAGCCCTTTCTTCTGGTGCCAGAAATCTTGCCTTGTAGATTTTTCCAAGCCAAATCAACACTTTCTGTGTGTTTATGTATTTAAAAATGAACTTAATATAATTCAAGACAGTGAATCATTTTGGCAAAAGAATCAGGTCCTCTTCCTGAGCCAAAGAAGCAAAAGAGAATTGCATCAATTTTACAGTTTATGACTTAATGCTTTAATCTGCTTTAAATTTAGTTGCAATATAAAGATCACATTCAGTTACAGAATATATTCAGAATATTTTCCCGCCTCCCTTCTACTGCAACATGTTCTGTTATTCATCTAAAACAGCTTTATACCTCAAATATGTGCAGGCAATAAAAATAAATTAACGTATAAACATACAAAAATGGATAAAAAACAGTTTCCTAATATTGCTATAAATTCATGGTCCTTATGAATTATGGAGACAATATTGATCGCATCACAGATGAATGTTATCATCTATGCTCTGAAAACTTAAAGCATTATTAATGCCATTGTTTCAGGGTGACTTTGAGCTGGTTAATCTCTCTTAGCCCAATCTATCACACAGAGTTGTGGGGAAAATAGGATGCGAGAGTACAGGTAGCCCTCGACTTACGACCACAATTGAGCTCAAAATTTTTGTTGCTAAATGAGACATTTGTTAAGTGAATTTTGCCCCATTTCGTACTATATCAGCATTATACACTGTGTACAAGCAGTGTCGCCTTTTGTAACTGACAGATGGAATTTTTGTTAATGTGCAGATTTTCTGAGTATTATGCAAAGCTTTTAGGTATGGTACACAGTGAGCTGATAACCAAGAGGACCACTGCTGCTGGTTTATGCCATAATTGCTCAACTTCAATTTTTGATACTTTTCCAATTCTCTGATTTCTATTCTACAGTATACTTTTGTCATTCTTGGTTATTCCAGTAATACTACAGGACTTGGCAGTGGTGGGATTTAAATAATTTAACAATCGGTTCTCTGCCCTAATGATTTCTTCCAACAACCAGTTCACCAAACTTGATTTGATTGATTGATTTTATTTTATTTGTCTTGTATGCCGCCCACTCCCAGAGGACTCCAGGCAGCTCACAATAGACAAGGGAAAGGGGGAAAACTAGACAAAGACAACACTTTAAAAACAAAACCGCAACATTCACAATTTCCGTGGGGCTGGATATTTCACAGGCCCCCCGGCCAGCTGGAGCAGCCAGGACTTGGTGGCTTTGCGGAAGGCTGGGAGGATAGTAAGGGTCCGGATCTCGACAGGGAGATCATTCCAGAGGGCTGGAGCTGCAACAGAGAAGGCTCTCCCCTGGGGGGTCGCCGACATTGGCTGGCAGATGGAATCCGGAGGAGACCTAACCTGTGAGATCTAAACGGTCTGAGGGAGGTAATCGGCAGGAGGCGGTCTCTCAGGTACCCGGGTCCAATGCCATGTAGGGCTTTATAGGTAGCGACCAGCACCTTGAAGCGGATTTGGAGACTAATGGGTAGCCAGTGCAGCTCGCGGAGGATAGGTGTGACGTGGGTGTACCTGGGTGCACCCACAATCGCTCGCGCGGCTGCGTTCTGGACTAACTGGAGTCTTTGAACATTCTTCAAGGGCAGCCCCATGTAGAGCGCATTATAATAATCCAGTCTTGAGGTCACAAGGGTGTGAGTGACTGTCTGAAGGGCCTCCCAATTCAGGTAGGGTCGCAATTGGTGCACCAGGCGAACCTGGGCAAAGGTTCCCCTGGTCACAGCCGACAGGTGGTGTTCTAAAGTCAGCTGGGGATCCAGGAGAACTCCCAAATTGCGAACCCTCTCTGAGGGGCGTATAATTTCACCCCCCAGCCTGAGAGATGGAATAATTGGCCAATCTTTGGGAGGGAACATCAGAAGCCACTCGGTCTTGTCTGGATTGAGTGCCAACTTGTTTGCTCCCATCCAGACCCTAACAGCCTCCAGGCACTGGCACATCACTTCTACTGCTTCGCTGAGTTGGCACGGGGCAGACAGATACAACTGCGTATCGTCTGCGTATTGATGGTACTTAATCCCGTGCCGGCGTATGATCTCACCCAGCGGCTTCATGTAGATGTTAAATAGGAGGGGGGACAGGACCGAACCCTGCGGCACCCCGTAATTGAGGGGCCTTGGGGTCGATCTCTGCCCTCCGACCAACACCGACTGCGACCTGTCCGAGAGGTAGGAGGAGAACCACCGAAGAACGGTGCCTCCCACTCCCACCTCTCGCAACCGTCGCAGAAGGATACCATGGTTGATGGTATTGAAGGCCGCTGAGAGGTCAAGGAGCACAAGGATAGAGGGGTGGCCCCTATCCCTGGCCCGCCAGAGATCATCGATCAGCGCGACTAAAGCAGTTTCCGTGCTGTAGCCAGGCCTGAAGCCCGACTGAAAGGAGTCTAGATAATCGGCTGAAGCCTGACTGAAAGGAGTCTAGATAAACTGTTCAGAAACTTAACAACTGGTTCTCCGGTTGGTGCAAACTGGCTGAATCCCACCACTGGGACTTGCCCACCCAGAGCACTTGAATCTGACCATAGTCCTTGCTGACTTGGGTGACAACTGATCTAGTATAGGATTCTTTTCTGTTTTTTCATCATATTAAATGGGTATTTAGACTGGCCCTTCTGCTAAAATCTGTCTGGCATGGATGACCCTTCTGGTAGTATACACTACTGTCTGTATAGGTTTCAATCACATCAGAGCATCATAAGCCGTTCTTCCTGACAGGGGGTATCCATATATCTGCCTATCCCAGGTTCTTGTGAGGGGCTGGGATAGATGGATTGACATTCCAAATCTATTAATTAATAATTAATTATGTAATTATTATTATGCACTATAATCTAAGAGAAGCACAGGGTTTCTTTTAAAATGAAAGGATGATGAAAGGTATCCTGCATTTTAAAATTTCAGTCACTCAACAAAATTTTAAGGAAAAAGATAAAGTGAATGAATTAAAACAAAAACCAGTGTAGGTAATGAAAATGCTGGGCAGATTTTATACTAAAACAGCTTAAAATTGTGCTAATAGATAATCAAGGCCAGATTTTTAGTCACGTATATCATGCATATCTAAACTAATTTGGGAATATTTTTTTAAAACTAGATGAGAGTCAGTAATTTACTCAGTTTTTAAGACAACCAGAAATTGTATTGACAGTTATTGCTTTGCTATTTTTCCTCATTAAATCACAAGAATTCATAATGCTTTGTGGACCATCCTTAGCAGATTTTTTTGTAGTTGAATTTGAAATGAGCTATGTATTTCTACATGCTATTTTTTATCTGTAAATCATTTTATTCTTCAAGTAGCAAAATGATTGGCAAATTTTCTGTAAAAGGCAGAATTACTACATTATTTTTGTTTTTAAACAATATGCTAACATTATGTACTACCCTTTCATTAATATAATATTCAATTTCTGGTATTAGTGATGTCACTAAAACATTATTTTAGATGCATTTTCATACCAGTATGAGTAATTGTAGAGTAATTGGTACATTTGTACTGAATCATGATTTTTTTTATAGTCACTCAAGCGGTTAAAAAACCTGTGGTTTCAATATAAGTTCTGCACAATCCTATTACTGAAATAATATAAATAAGGGACCAGGGCAGAGATAATCTGCTAAGACCCAGGAACAGAAAATACTGCATATCCCACTGCCAATGAGTATTTCTGAATGTTCAAGATGACTCTCAGAAGACTGTGTCTTCACAAAGACAGAGGATGGGAAGAGCAAGGTAAAGAGCGGTTTGAAATACTCTTGTCCTTCATTCTTATAGCATGAATCAATTCAAACTGTCCCCTTGAAAACCCATCATCCAAACAGGCCAAAATAGACCATCTATTTGCTACAGTAATCATCCAAATACTAGAATTCTGTGTGTTTGCGTGTAGCTTCTAAATATTAAAAATTCTACAAAAGTATCAATTTTCTACATGTTTTTTTTCCACATTTAAATAATTAAAGTAATATTTCACTAACAGAATACATACCTACATGTGTTGTCATCACTCACACTTGCAATTTCTTGACCTTTAGGTGAAAATACCAAATCATTAATGTAATCTGAATGGCCTTCCAAAGTCTGTTAATAAAAAGGAGAAATATCTTTTATTACAGAATTAAGACAAAGATGGCATTTTAAAAGTAATATCAGCCAAGGTAAAATGAAGGCACCATTCTAAGGCATAGTAAGGAGATGGTAGCAAGATTACGATCAAAATATAAGACCAAGATTCAAGTCATTTAGGCTGAGGATTTTGCTGGTCGAAACGATATTTTGAATTGTACCCTTGAAGGAAATAAAGTCAACATGATTTTAGCTTTGTAAAGAGACAATTTGGCATGTTTAGATCTAGTTTATTCAAACTGGCATCAATGTAGTATAATATGAATTACGTGCAATAGCCTGCACAAACACCAATTCCATTCTAAAGCCATCTTTGTTATCGGAAGCTTCAGGCTCAATGATAAATAAATCTAAGTCACCACAATGATTAAATAACACTTATCACAGGTTTCTGACTTACCTTCCACAGGAATTGGCAATTGCCATTATTTATTTTTTTGCTTGGGTCTCTTAATTGACTTCACAGCACATACTATAGAATCAGTATACCAAGGCATCATAAATGCAGAATTTGAGTGCACTCATGCTTTTGCACTCTGAGTTAATTTGTTATACTGTATCTAACTTTTCAAGTAAGCTTCAAATGTTGATGAGACACAGAAGTCATCTTTGCTTAAGATCCATTTGTTCAGGGCCTGTCCAAAGTCACAATGGTGCTGAACGAAGAACCTACAGCTGGTCCTCAAAGTCCTGGCTGTTGCAACACCTTTCATAATCACCTGAACAAAATTCAGGTACCTGGTAACCAGCTCACACATACCACCAACTGCAATTTCTCAATAACAATTGCTATTTGCAACTTTTCCTGTTGGTTTCCCACAAGTAAAGTCAAGGAAGTGAGCAGGAAGATTGCAAGTCTTCTGGCCTTTCTTTGCTTGCATGCACTGTGCTTTCCTCCCTTTTGCTCCTTCTGCAGTTATGCTACTCTGCAGCACCGCCCTTCACCAACTCATACAAGGCCTGCCCAGAGCCTCGCTTAACCTCCTGTGGTATCCCACACTGCTTACCTTAGACTCATTGCTTCCTGTTTTAATAACCTGAATGTTTTGAGATTATGTGGGATTGCCTGAATTGTCATCCCTAAGCGATATGGTCACAGGTCATTGTGCTTTCTGATCACTTTGCCTAGCAAAGGCAATCCTGGTTCCAATTGCCATCGTATCTTAGAGAGTATCTATACTGTCTTAGAATATTATATAAAACAGTATTAATTCCACTCTGTTAATTTTTATTCATCCTGTCAAATCTGAATGTTTATATGCTTCATTTATAATTATATTGCTGCTGATTGTTTCTGTATAAAGAATCATTTCAAATCCAAAGACTTGCCATTCTGAGCGTGGGTCAAAAACACACACTGAAAATCTAAAAATTCTGAAATGAGGAATTACAATATGAGAATTGAAATAGTTCACTTCATCAACACTGAGATCCATTCAAAGTTTATCTCCTTCAGCTACTATATATAACTAAGAGAGACAGAAAATACATTTTGTCTATGATATTACTAAACAACTGGAGTAAGAAATCCTTGCACATCACCAAAAGATGTAACAGAATATCCAGTTGTACTTTCTGTTCACCTTCTATTTATTCATTAAATTTATATGCCACCCATTTCACATTCAAGGCAACCCTGAGCAGATTCTTAAATGTCATAAATTAATTTCACCTTCATTCTTCATGGTTCAATCTACTTTAGATTTATAAAGATATTTAATTTTATTTAAAATGCGCACTAGAATTATAAAATGGAACTTAGTTCTGAATTGCTAAAATAAATATTATCATGCTTCTTAATACAAATGTGCTTCAAAAATGTCACCTAGAATCACCTTTTAAAATACAAGATACAGTGCAATTGTTTATGTCTATTCAAAATTACGGAATGCTGAATTACTGAATGCAAGGCATTGTAATGCAATTTAATTTGCAATTTAAATTGATCTGTATATAATATTAAAAGCCACTGTTGTTATTATAATTAATTTTTTTTCTTCTCACCTTATATTCATTCTTATCTTTGAGGTCCGATGTGAATAACCTTAACTTCTTATCGGCAGCAGCAGTACAAAATCTAATATAATGAAACACTTTATAAGTATTGTAATTTTGTGTAACAGTTGACATGTTATTTTCTCAAATTCATTTTACTTTATCATGAAAAAGTACATCATTTAATTATTAAAGATGGTCCTCATTTAGCAACCACAATTGGGCAACTCCATGTTACTATACAGAAAGGGTATGTGATGATGGGTTTAATGACTCTTTGGTCATTAAGTAAGTCACTGTAGTCATTAAACATACATGTGACAAAAACTTGTAGTTTGATTTCCACATTCTACATTAACTGATAAGGTGATTGGGAAGCACATGATTAGTGATCACATACTGTGGCATGCTGTAATGGTCATAAATGTGATAATTTGCCATAAAAATGTATTTTTACATCAGTTACTTTTAATGGTTGCTAAATGAGGAGGTTGGTAAACAGAGACTAATTATATATGCATAACAGGTCACAGCAAAGCAGGTCGTCTGTAATTATTTATATAAAGGGTTTTTACTTGTTCTTCAGTGAAAAAAGCATATAGCATAACATTTATCATCTATAAAGAAAATGCATTTTCTTTCCTGCTCAAGCTATATGATATGATACATACATGATATAAATAATACATACAAGAAAAATACATGGAATGATATAAAACCACATTCTGACACAAAAGGTAAATAACAATTCAATTTGGAAATACAAATTACCCTGTTTCCCTGAAAATAAGACCACCTCGGATAATAAGCCCAATTGGGCTTTTGAGCACATGCGCTAAAATAAGTCCTCCCCACAAAATAAGCCCTCCCCCAAAATATTGCAACACAGCAGCAGCCATGAGGTGACCATGCTCACCACCTCCTGCACCTCAAAAATAATAAGACCTCCCCAAAAATAAGGCCAAGCGCTTATTTCGGGGGTCAAAAGAAAATAAGGCCCTGTCTTATTTTCAGGGAAACACGGTAGAAAATCTGGAAGTCATTACTTAGGACTAACATACATATTTTACAACATATGAGGCACAAGAGAGCTGTTTATATGTTCCACATGGCACTGTGTTTTGCTGCTGTGTCTGAGTTTTAGTTAGGGCTAATTTTGTTTTCTATTTTTCAGGCAACTGATAAGTTAAAAAATGGTTAAGGTTTATAGGAGTTTATTATTTGAAAATCAAGCTTTATGTAAAAGGACACTGACACTGGTTCTTACTTGGGTTTCACAGCTGTAATGTATTTGCTTTCTTAAAAGTTTCATTGTCTTCTATTAAGTAGGAAAAGTGATAATCCTAGAGTCATAGCTTTGCATTTCTGAACTGTATGTGCACATAGCATAGAAGGAACAACAGCATCTGCCCTTTTAAACTGGCAGCAGTAGGCATTTAGTATCAGTGATGAACTAAGAGGCTTATGAAAATGAGGTATTTTCTCAGAATCACTCTATCCGATCTGTTTTATTGCCACAATTAATGCTTCAATGTTTCTGGGCAGATTTCTAAAACATTCAGTGACTGAGAAAAGTAGCATTACACTGTATTTTTTTTAATATTTCTTGTATGATATAAATACTTCTTAAATTTCCTGTTTTGCCATATTAATGCCAGTTGCTTGATCACACAAGAGTGCAAATATGCTATTGTATTTATCTCTCCTAAGTTCTGCTGTGGTGCTTTATCACAACAAGGGTTCTTCCATGCAGAGATGAGCAAAATATAAAAGCCAAATGTATATAATCCCAGCAGCAAGACTTGAAGGCCATCCCACTGTCCAGCTAAGGAAAGGAATCAGCAATACTGGAAGATGATGCATTATAGTGCATGGGAGAAGACAATGGCAAACCATTCCTTGTCTATGGAGATTCTCAGTCATCCAGGTCATGGTTGTCCCAAAGGTGCTTTTTCAAGAGGCAATGGGAACTTTCTGGTTTTTCTTTTAAGACATTTTGCTTCTTATTCAAGAAGCTTCTTCGAAGTTGGATGAGAACCAAAACATCTTCAAAGAAAAAGCAGAAAGTCTAGTTGCCTCTTGAAAAAGCACCTTTGGAATAAACAATTCCTTGTATTTAACAAGAAACTGCATGGACAGACAGTATAAAATGATTAATAAGATAGCGCCAGATGATGGGGCCCTCAGGTCAGATGGTACTCAACATGCTACTGAAGAAGAGGTGAGGATCTTTATGAGTATTAATACTATAGTACTTATGATGAGGCTGGACCATAAGATTATGACTAGACATGCCTTTGTAGTGTCTAATTGTGATGTCTCTATGGTGAATAAGAAAATCCAAAGCTTCAAAGACAGAAGTACAGTGAGACCATGGAATGTAAATAATGTAAGCATGGAAAAAATCAACACAATAACAAACAGATTGAATCAATCACCAGTTTTTTTGTAAAAAAAATAAAGATGGAATACAAAACGAGCAAACCAATATTGATCTATTACACAAATTAAATGGACACTGTGGGGCTATTGGGATATCCAGAACTTCAAGGACCGGTCGTAACTAGAGCTAGTCTGGTCTAGTGGTTAAGGCACCAAACTAGAAACCAGGAGATTGTGAATTCTAGTCCTCCCTTAGGCATGAAAGCCATTTTGGACCAGTCCCTGCAGGGTTGTTAAATGAATCTGGCTTCACCATTGACTTTGTTGTCAGAAGAGTACAAAAGGGGATCACAGGACAAGAGGACACTGTAACTGTCAAACTTCCTAATTCCAATCACGTTACCATAAAGATGGAGCAACCATTGTAAGTGTGAAAATAGTCATGTTACTTTTTCAGTGTAACTTTGAATGGTCACTAAAAATGGTTGCAAGTTGAAGACTGCCTGTACTGAACTCCCTATATGACATTAAGTTGTCATTTTCTCAGCCCAATCTACCTTAAAAGATTGCTGGGAGAGAGGGAAAGAGATATAATCAGGAGGGGGTCCACTATGCATTTGGTCTTGAATTCCCAGACAAAAGGCAAGATATATAATTAATATTTTAAAAAACCAAATAAAATCCTGCTATCTTTAAGTTTTTATTAGGCATATTACCTTATATGGGGAGGTAAAGCATCAAGTCTAGTTTCTGGGCTCCACACAACGGCATCAACTCTGCTTTCATGTTGAAAAGTCCTGAGAGTTTTATATTGTATTCCTTCTACTGCTGCATCTTCTTCCTAAAGATGTATGTAATATTTTGATATGCTTCATAACAAATGAATAGGCTGTTAAAATAAAAGCTACCTCCTTGCCATGAGACCCTTGCATACTCTTTTCTCTTGTAAACAAAATTAAGTGAATACTGCAATCTGATGCATATTGGTCTGGGTATAGCTCCCACTGAACTAAAAAAAAGATACCATTCTAAGAAGACATACACAATATTTTACTGAAGTAATACTTGTATTTTTGTATGCATATACGAGGTGAATCTGAAAGAAAACTAATTGCTGGGTTTAAAAACTGTCCATGTTTCTCTCCAAAAGTGTTGGGAAGTGAATGTTTCTAGGATTATAGGACAGCTTGGTATTATGGGCAGGTTTACTACATATGTTAGGTGCATTTTTATTTATGCTGGTATTGTTTGCTGTCCAAAGCTTTCAGGAATGGAAGGCAAAATAAGTAAATGAGCAAATAAATACAAGAGGTATTACAAAAAAGGAAGCATTATTATAAATCTTATTATGAAATTTCATAAATGCTATAAAAAGGACAGTTTGTTCCTCTATTTCAGATAAAACAAAATCCTGGATCATTTAAAAAAGTAATGTCTGTTAAGGCATGCACTTTACCTTATAATGTTCTATTTTATAAAAGACTTATTATCTCAAGAGATAATTGGGACATGTGGAAGAGGGAGGAAACAGCAATCATTAAGTGGTCAAGCAATAAAGAAATGAGATTGTAATAATTACTTGGGTACACAACAATTGTTCTTACACTTAATATATAGGTTGTAAAAATGCCTTGCCTATGCAATACATCGGTAATGAAATCATTTTTTTTGATGAATTCTACCTTGCCTGCTTTAATATGAATTTGATCTTTGTAATTCTTTTGTTTAAGAATGATGCTAAGACCCATCATTGAGAGTCCTGGGGAATTCAGGATAATGGCTGAAATGAAATACAGCCCTCTAAAGCTTATTCCTCAATACATTTATTAGTGTTTAAAAAACACAATACTTTGCTGCTGCTTCTGACATGGAGTCACCAATTATCCTTTGGAAACTTCTATTTTATGTATATCTTGTCCATTGAGTTTCTAAAACACTTTCCTCAAATTTCAGATGTAACTCAAAATGTAGTCTCCCCCCCCTCTATTAAGGCTTCCACATAAATTTAAGAATTATAGAGTATACTAACCTGGAATCTGCAAGTCCCAACAACTACGTAATTATTGCCACCATATGCAATGAGTGATTCTGCAGTGCCACAGTCAAATGGATTGAATTCTACCACATGCACATAATCCTTACATTCCACAGTATAGGCTGCTCTTCGGAAAGACTCCTGCTTCATCTTCGGTTGAAGGAACCAGAAGAGCGCTTTCTGTAGTTGGACAAAAATGGGTTTATCTAAATGCCTAATTCTAGAGGCACATTTTTCAATTAAGAACTTCACCTGAAACATGACAGCTTTGGTAGCTTAATTCTTCCATTTTAGAACTCAGAATAACGTTATTGTCACTTTCAATGTACTCTGATTGGCATACCTTGCAATGAAATCTCTTTGCATACAGCTCTCAAAGGGTCACTTGCCTTCAACATACACTACATAAACTACTCAAGTCCTTAAATATTTGAAACCACATTTAACCAATCCATAGTAAATGTATTGCACAGTAAGTGCAACCAACGCATAGTAAATAATAAGAGATGGCAAAAATCAGACAGTTTGGAACGGCTTGTGTTAGCTACCTCTTGGTTAGCAGTTCACCGGCACCTACTGAGCTCGGGCGGGCGGGCGGTGCACACAACACCCCAAAAGTCCCAGGGGTTGAGGCAGGCTTAGAAGACAGCGGGCTGAAGCGAGTATTCCTGCATGAAACAGCCTCGCCGCCCCGTATAGCTCATTCCTCACCTCAGAGGAACCAGCCTCTTCTTCCACAGGCCTAGATTTACGCGGGAAAAAGAAACTATCGAGCGCGCGCGCGCACACCCACCACCAAGAGGAAAAACTTTCTCCACAAATTTACCCATCAAATTCCCGCGGCTACTTCGCGTACAGCGCAGGACTTCCGGATAGCTTCACTCTCCCACCCCGTGGAAAAAACACTTCCGGGTCGTCAAAGGCCGCCGCTTTGCGATTGGCTGACGGCGGAGCGTTTAAAAATAAACCGCCATGGGTGGCTGCTTGAGTTAAAAGGTTCTATGGTGTGTGTTTGTTTTTTTGACGGCGCGGTGAGTTTGAGGGAGGCGAGCGACGCTGCGAGAAAAGCGCATTTAGGACTTGAAGTGTGTGACCAACAAGTAAGGGAGAGGGATGGGTTTTTTGCTTTGCTCTTACACTGAATCTAATCATTTTTATAAGAATCCGAATAGTCTGTATAAGCATAGAGGGCTGTCATCTAAATATATATAGATGACAGCCCTCTATGCTTATACAGACTATTCGGATATGGTATATATACCAGACTGCTGATGGAGCAACCGGGAAAAAGTTCGCAGGCAGAGCATGACTGTAACAGTCTCCTCCACTGATTACATAGCCATCATAACCAAGAGCCACCAAGAGGTTGTTTTGTTTCCTAGATTTTTCTTAATATTTTAAAATTTGGCTGTGGTCATTGCCATGCCTTATGCAAAGACTTTGTATAAAATTATTTTTGCCTGTTTGGAATTGCCTATTTATCTTCGTTGGATAATTGCAGGCTAATTTAAAGGTAAAGGTTCCCCTCGCACATATGTGTTAGTTGTTTCCGACTCTAGGGGGCAGTGCGCAGCCGAAGAGCCAGTGCTGTCCAAAGACGTCTCCGTGGTCATGTGGCCGGCATGACTAGACACCGAAGGTGTACGGAACGCTGTTACCATCCCACCAAAGAGGTCCTTGTTTTTCTACTTGCATTTTTTACGTGCTTTCGAACTGCTAGATAGTAATGGGAGCTCACTCCGTTACACGGCGCTAGGGATTTGAACCTCTGAACTGCTGGCCTTTCTGATTGACAAACAGGTCAATTTACCTGTGGTTAAATTGCCAAAGGGGTCTTCAAGGTAACAGTTATACTGGCTGGTTGGAAGGAAGAAAAATATGCTTTAACCTTGGTATATTGTTGCTGTGTGGGCTTATCCAACACGTTGCCATTAGCTCTTGGGGTACACACAACTGTAAAAAAATATATTTGTTTAGCTTGCTATGTAAATGTAATTACTGTGTTGTGTTGGAATTGGGCTGCAGTCAGTGCTGAAATTCAATCAAGCAAGTAGGTGAAGTTTTGCAAAAAAAAACCCTGAAACTTGGATTGTTTTAATTAACACTTCTTAGTTCAGTTTCAATTTTTAATCTTAATGCCTTATTAGAGACTAATGTGAGATGAGTAATAGACATGCTGAGAAGGATTTTTCTCCTTTAGTAGGCTGCTCTGTTTTGCTATGGTGCAGTTCTTCTTTGTCTAAGACATTATTTTGGCCTTTCATTCAATACAGTAGACAATTATTTAATTGACAAAAACTATTTGGTAAGCTTTGTGCCATCATTTGACTCTCACTCCAAGTTCGTATTGATCCAGAGATTATTTGATCATGATTTTTAAGCTATCCATTCATTTGGAAGTTGCCTATTCACAGAACTAGGTGTCTTACAGTGAGAAAATGAGCAGCAACAATACTAAATTAAATGGATTGATTAAAAAAAATCCCATAATTGCTATTGGCCTAATTATTATTTTTTTTATAAAAGAGCATTTTTTTACTCTCTTTCTATTAACAGATAAGGTATAATCTTAATCTGGGGATACACACTATTGCCATCAAGAAATCCATCTGGGGCCCTGATATCTTGGAAATAAGTGCCTGCAGTGCTCTCTTTTAGGTTGTATTGGGAACATGTTCCCGAAGGTGGCAAAGACCCAATATAGAAGGCGGCAAAGACCCAATATAGAAGGCCTTATAAGTAATAACCAGCAGTTTGAATTGGACCCAGAAGCCAATATAGTTCTCACAACATAACTGTTCGTTTCCTAAGCACCATTCAGCAGTAGATAGATTCTGTGCTAGCTGTAGCTTTTAGGTTATTTTCAGGGTAACCACATGTCAAGAAAATGATGTAGCCAAAATATGAGATGTCAAGGGCATAAGTCAATGTCTTCAGTGTCACCTAGTCCCATAAAGGTCGCAACTGGCAAGTATGTTGAAGCTGACCAAAGGCTCATCTGACTGCAACCTTTACTTTCTGCTCTGATGAGAATTGGGAGTCTAGTAGGCTCCCCTCCCCTGACTGCTCATCTCTATGGCTACACAGAGAGCTCAGTTGACAAACAACAGAAGTAACTTAAAACATATTCTTCAGGCACATTAAGTAAAAGCCAAGGTAGGTGGAGGTATATGAAGAAGAAATGATGAGAGATCAGAATTGCTCCCTTTCAGCCCCCACCAGGAGCTCCCTTTCAGCCCCCACAATGCACTATTGCAGGCTAATTCTGCTGACTGCCAGGAGTTCCTTTCTCATTGGCTCAAGATTGACTCAACCGTCTATCCTTCCGAGGTTGGTAAAATGAGGATCCAGATTGTTGGGGGCAATATGCTGACTCTCTAAAAAGCTTAGAGAGGGCTGTAAAGCACTGTGAAGTGGTATATAAGTCTAAGTGCTATTACTATTTTATGACTATCTTCTCTCAGAAGGGAAATGGACCCCTAACTGCTGTTTATTAGGTCATTGGAGGAAGGAGAGAACTCCAGCTTCAATAAGACAAAGGGTAAGAGAGAACTTCGACAATTTAAAGAACTAAAGAGTCAGACGATTGCATCCTACAGTACTAAAGAAACTAGTAGGAATTGCTAGTTGCTCTCAAGCAATTGCTAAACTGCTCTCAAGAATTCTTGAAGGTGAGGCTGGAGGAGAGCAAATATTATCGTCTTCAAAAAGAGGATGAAGGAACACATGGGAGACTTCAGAATTTTCAGTTTGAAGTCTATATTGGAGAAAATTAGATTACAAAGCAGCATGTTTGTAAGCATTTCAATAGCGTGCAATTACAGATAGTCCTTGTTTAATGACCATTTGCAGTTATGCCAGTAATGAAAGAGTAACTGTATGACTTTCATAGCTCTGTAAAGCAAAAGGAAGTGGAAATAAAATCTTATGCTTGTGCCACACTTAAAAAAATTAAATTATAATTAAGATGGACAGGTTCAAGTAATGACTTCTGGATGGGTGGAGAGAGACTACTCCTTACTTTAAGGCCTGTGGTATCATTTTCTCTCTCAAGGAGATGTTTACCTTCCATACTGAGTTCATGCCCTCTCCGGCCATGTTTACAAGACAAGAAGGACATCTATTTTATCCATAAGTGAGTGACCTCTTTCCATAGAGGTTGCTATCCACATCTTCAGATGTTACAAGTTTGAGAGTATCTTAGTGATCTCACAAAATATGATCTTGTAATTTTTTGAGATAATATAAGATTGCCATTTAATGGGCTTCAGAAGCATGCTTTTTCAATTGCTGTCCCAATTGGAATTTCCCATGAAGGTCCAGTCAGCTGCTGTCTTCCTAGTTTTCAGAAGAACAATTAAGACAGAAAGAGGTCATGTTATCAATTAAGACTGGAATAAGGTGACCCACATGATTTTGTATATTTTTAATTTAATGTCAGTTTTGTTTATAGTGTGGGTGGGTTTCTTATTTTTGAGAGGGTGCTTTTTATGTTGATCCTAATTATTTACTGTCCAGAGCTTTTAAGAATGGGAGGTATATAAAGTAAGTAAAGAAAATGCCTGAGAAACTAGGCGTTGGCAATTAATACTCACAGCTGTACAGATTGCAGGACTCTGTTTTTATATTAATTTTAAGTTATGCTATTTTTATGCTTTTATGAAATAAAGTGCCTGAAATTGTTCTGGCTCTTGTAGTATATAAGTAGAAATAAATTAAACACTTAAGACTTTAAAAGTGAGCCCTATTAAAATAATTAATTTAGATGATAAATAAGTTTGTCAAGGAATAATTTGTTTATAATTTTTTGAATTCCTATGCTGATTCTATTTATCATATGTCAACTATAAACTATTTCCCCTGTGCTGTCCTATCATTAAGCTTCCTGTTCTCAGTTACATTGTTTGCTGCTTATGATTCATTTTCTAAATGTTAAACATAGTGCTGACTGACTAATGGTTATTTTATCTACAATAGATGGGAATTATAGGCCAAGTACACAAAGAGACCCAAGTGGGAGATCCTACTTTATCATTTTTGATATTCAACTTCAAAGGCAGTTTTTCAAAAATCTTGAACTGCAGTGCCCAAATTGGATTCTATCTTATATTTAAGTGTAATACTGTTATTTTACAGGATGTCCTTTTGCCACATAGTTACCTTGATAACCCATTTTAGGTTGTCTTTAGTTTTGCTTCCTGTCCAATTTTGTATTTTGAACTTTTGCATTTCCTTCCATTGCTGTTATCTTCCTTATAGAAGCCATTGTAAATTCTTAATATTTGCAAGTTGTCCTGTATGATTTTTTTTTCTTATTTAGGATAATGACTCCTCTTCAGCAAAGCATTTGGAATATGATTAAATGTTTCCGGAGAAATTGGCGCTTATTTTCAGATTCAGAAAGGACTACAGTATGTGGGGCAGATTGTATGCTGATGGCTTTGCACTTATCTGTTGCGGAAATTAATAAGAAGGTTAATATATATTGATTTAAAGGACTTTTTAAAATAAGTCAATGAGACCATAAAACCCAAAGTACTTTGAAGGGTATCTTAATAATATTTTGTTCATTATTCTGATATTTGGGAATAGAAAAATATTTTACTGCTGAAAAACTACTAAAGGATTCATCAAAATCTTGTTATTTTCTTTGATTAGCTGCCTCATAAAAAGTTAATTTAATATCTTAGCTTCTGCATCACTTAGGCTTCAAACAAACGCTAGTTCCTGAATTTGCTATAATAAGTTCTTTGTTTAAATAAGAGTATATGAATATGCATGTTCAAACCTCACAAATGTCTGAATGTAGAACATGTTTTCTGCTACATAGAGAGATGGTATATGGTAGTTAAGATGTACAGTATGTCTGGGAGACTCAAAGTCAGTAGGGGAAACTCAGTAGGTTTTAGGTTGGTCGTTCACTTTCAGTCCAAGTAGGAATGGTTTAGTGGTTGCATTCCAATTATAAAATTCCCAAGGGAAACACAATTAACCTCCAGTTTAGATAGAAATATGACTGCCATAGCATTGGGAGCAACCAGTGCACAAGAACTAGAATACATTTTAAATTGCTGCCAGTAACTTGCTTGGTTTTTAAAAATTTTATTGGATGGTTTAATCATTATATGGTGATCTGCACTGTAAAAGGAAAAGGGATATATTAAACAATTGTTATTAACACTGGAATCATTTTTCTTTAATCTCTCTTCAACTGCATGCAGTTGAAAGATGAAGTATCTCATCAAATGTTTCCAAGAAAATTTACTTTTTCTGGTGAGATCAACCGCAGAAATTTTATGCTCAAAGGAATTTATGCTCTAAAATTGTAAGCAGAGGAAAAATAAGTGAAATGTAAGAAGTAAATCATTTTTAGCTTTATCTGTAATTCCAAAATGCAACTTAAATATCTTTGTTTATGCCTCTTTTCCCAACATAATCTATATAAAATAAATATATGTTTTAAGCTGAAAAGCTAGACTTGTTAATCTGACTACACAGTTTGTAAAAGTATAAATATTACTTTTACCTCACAAAATATGATATGACTATGATAGGAGTTAATCACGTGCAGTTATAGAAATGTTCAGCTATCTTTGGCTTATTTAATCTGTTCAGCTATTTTTGGCTTATTTCATCTGTTAAACATAAACACTGAGGGTTATGGGTATCTACATTTTAGCTTGCCTGGTGTTCATTGAGTGAAGATGAATTGTCTTGGCTCCCGTATAAAATATATAATATAGGTAAAGTATGTAAATCATATAATAACGTTAAAAAGTTTATGATATTGTGGAGCCACATTACTAGCTGTTGAGGGCCACATAGAGCTCACAGATTGTGGGCTGGACATACCTGCTCTAAGTGATGCACAAAATAGATATAAAATATTTAGTAAAAGTCCCAAATAAAGAATCCAAATGAAGAAAATTACCCGGTAACTTACTTAAAAAAGAATTTAAAAAAATGTATGATTTATAGAACTGCATCTCACAGCAGTGTAAAAAAATTAAAACCACCATAACAATATAAATGCATGAAGTAATCCCCAGAAAAAAACCCTACATCATAAAAAGACACCACATAACTTGATCCAAATGGCTGTGGGAAAATCTAGGTCTTGTTAGCCTTGTGAAAGGCTAACAAGATTGATGCCATCCATTTTTTTTTGGGGGGGGGGGGAGGCATTTCTGTTCCATAGGACAGATATAGCTGCAGAGAACTCTAGCTTTTGCAACTGTAAAAAGGCACCTGTATTGAAAATGTCATGAAAGATAACACTAAAGAAGAATACTTATATAGAAAATATATTCAGATTCTGCAAATGTTAAAAGGACTGGGAAGAAAAACTGTAAAAGAAGCATTTAATCATTTTTCCATAGTTACATCTCTAAAAGGCATTCATTAGTGTCATGCACACACAAAAAATACTTTTATGGAAAAACTCATTTTTAAACTTTGATACAAAAATATGATTTCTACAGAATAATGTTAGAACTGCAAAGCTTTAAGAATTGTACATTTTTCTTCATTTTACCTTTGTGAAATACAATATTCTTGTTGTCTATCACAGACTTAAGCTATTGAACTTTATGAACTTCCTTTATGAATTAGCCAGCTGGCATTTGGTCCTAGCAAAACATTTTCTGAGTTCTACCACAAACTCTTATAGTCCTTTCTATGAATAATATGCTGTCATGGTGGGCACCTGATCATGAAAACTGATATTTGGACAGCATTTTTATTTGGATTTAAATTGTTTTTATAATAACAGTATAAACAAAGTTAAGCCCTGAAAATTCCTCATCTTGTGAGAAAAGATTTTGACTGAATTAAATTGGAACTTAGCTAGCTGTTGCATTTCGAAGAACTGGTTTCAGAAACATTAGTGAAAAAATATATTCCACTATCTTTAAACTGCAATCTTATACCATATGGAACAAATCACTTTAATATCCAAAAGCTTATAATAAATCAGACTAACTTACATTTAGGAAAAATACAACTTTAGAGCAAAGCTTGAAACAATTTGAATGTTTTGTTGGACAAAAATTCCTCCAAGTCCTGTTGGGCTAAAGCAGCAAACAGAGAAATTATTTATTGTTTGATAATACAGTATAATCACCCAGTAATTTTCAAAACACTATAGTATTACTGTTCCTAGTAAGTGTAGTTGATATTCAATTAATACACTGTAAATGTAATTCAACAACCAATATAATGTAAAAACATTTGGTCCTTTCATATGTTCACCTGTCACATTTTCTTTCTATCTTGTCCTTCAGGAAAATTCTCCCTGCTTTACCTTTCTCACAAAACCATGGCTTAGTTGCCTGACAATTCAATTATTAACCCTTAGTTGCTTGGTGGAAAACCACAACTTTTCTTTTATGAGAAGATGGGCAAAGCCCAGGCTACCCACTTACCAAAGCAACAGGAATAACAAATGGCAATCATTATCTTCTCTGCTATTTTCCTGCCTTGTTTTCTATTTCCTGCTTATTTTATTCACAGAGAGTGCATGTGACAGTTTGCATTGGTTAAATGTATCCAATCAAATAGATGCAATATGCAGTACTTCAGGGGTGGGTTTCTCGCCCCGTTCCAACTGGTTCGGTTGGAACGGGGCCGGCGGCGTCCTCGTGCACGCGTGCGGTGCACGCATGCGTACTAGCGTTTGCGCGATGCTCCAGCTGCTCCTGGAGGATCGCGCAGGCGCTGTATGCGTCCTGCGCATGCGTAAAAGTGTAGAACTCGTCAAAACCGGGTAAGGACCGCGGGCGGGCGCACCCTTCGCCGTTCCCGGAAGTTACTTACTTCCGGGTTTGCCGACCAACCGGTTCACAGGGACCGCCGCGAACCGGTTGAAACCCACCCCTTCAGTACATGCAGGAATCATGCTGAATTATCATGAATATCATAAGAATTAAAGCAAAAGATAGAAAAAAATATACATGTGAAGGTGCACCTGGGTTGCTTAGTTCAGTGTCATTGCTAGCTGATCAACGAAGAACACTTTTATAAATGTCATAAAATGATAAAAATGTAATCAGTTACAGTTCATTTTTCCTGATACAATAGCTCTCATTTCAGCTCAGTTAAGTTTGCAAAACATGTTTAACACTTGGCTGATGTTGCTGTAAGCATCAGTACACAGTTATTCTGAATAACTCTTTCTTCTTTTTTTATAGCTTTATGGTGAGTTTAAAGCATCTCTTAGTGAAGTGATACTATCTTGGAATTACTTTGTTCCTGACAAATTAGGTATATTATCTGAAAATGCAAACGCTCCTGAAAATTATATAGACATCAAAAATACCTATGCTAGCTTTTTAAAGCACTGCAATATGATGGATCTTGTAGATATATATATAAAATGTGAGACACTAGGACTGCAAATTGAATCTATACCTTCTGTAAGTATGTGCCATTATTGATTTGAATGTACAGATATCAAATAAAAATTGTTTCTAATATAAATTGGACATTTTATAGCTTTCAATAATGAAATATTGAAAATATTTCTTTATTGAAAGAAATAAACCATGAACAAAGCAGTAATGTCTAACTTATTAGGTGTGGGTTAATAGGAATTTTTGTAAAGTGCGGTAGCATTATTATGATTTTATTTAAAAGATGCTGCGGTAAATTACCGGCACAATGGTCTTGAAATTGCAAAACCACAGATTATGTGATTTAAAATTAACAGATCATTCTCCGCGTTTTTGTAGAATTACTAATGTAATTACTACTAATGGAATTACTAAATCTAGAATTACTAGATTTATTTATCAATGCTTATTTATTATTTATTTAATACATGTTTGAACATCCACAGAGTAATATATAAATGTTATAATCTTTCTTCTTAAATTCTGTTATTTTATCTCGATGTCGTCTCATCCATATTGGGTTCATTGGTTCTGCTAAGTAGATTTCAAGAACCTTCCCAAAGGACAATTCTTTCCCATTTTTTATATAAATGGACAACACTTTTTTTAAAACATTCACCTATCATTGTTTTAAAAATGTGAAATTGAAGTTTTCTAGCTTGCTTCTTTTTAAAAAGTGACTATCAAGCTAACTATAATTCTGAAATTTCTTCTTTGCCAAAGGTACAATTGTTAGAATTTATTGCTGGAACAGCAGATTTAACAACCGAGAACAATTCTACTAATTATGCACTCTCCACACCAACGAGAAAAATAAACCACGATAAGGAAGAGGTAAGACTTGTGCCTTCTATAGTACTATAACATTTCTTATGAAATATAATTATATTATACTGGTCTGTGACCATAATAAAAATTTTATTTGCTAATTATTATGCTACCTGTTTTTCCCATTTTAATGGTTAGTGTCAAAGCCCTATTCTTTTCACTTATTGAAATCCCAAGTCTTGTTTGGGGTTTTGCTTTACACTCTGTATTACATGGTTTTTAAAAGTCTGTTCAGAAATAAAATTGAGTATTTTCAGAACATTTATTGGCATTTGAAGTAACAATTTAGCAATGAAATAGTATCCATTATCTATTGATCCACACAAATGTTCTAAATGCCAGATTGGTAAAGGTAAAAAAATTATACGAATAATATAAAATTATGGTCAATGCATGCTTATTTATGCTAATTCTTACCTAAAAACTTGGCTGTGTAGCCTTGTGGGGGAGGGGGCGACACGTGGCACACACAACTATGGGGCTGGCTGTCCCCATGAGATCCACCCTGCTCTATTATCAACCTCTAATCCCTCATCCTGGAATTCTTCTATAAAACGTTTATAATGTTTTATAATTTTAAAGTTTTTAATCTTAATCTTAAATTATTCTGATTTAATTTTACTGATTATATTGTGCGCTGCCCAGAGAGCCTCTCCAAGGAAGATGAATAGTTAACAAATATGAAATATAAACAAATATATAAATACATTTTTTTTTTCCAAATATATTTTTTATTCATTTTCACATTCAATTTTTTACAGTCACTTATATACTGGATATTTGCTATAAGAAAAGAAATAAAATAAAATAAAAAAGAAAACACAACTCATCATCATTCAGCATAAAACAAAACCCCACCTGACACTTCCATCTTCCATACACCCCATCTTCCCCCTCCAACTTTCCTTTCCTCCCTCTAACACTCCCCTTTCCTACTTCCCTTTCCCCTCAAACCTTCCTTTCTCCCCTTCCTCACCCTAGCATTCCCCTTACACCCTCCTTACATTCCCCTCTTACTCCCTCCTTGCTCCTCCCTCTTCTTTCCCTCTACCTCTCCCCTTGGTGTATTCCTTTATTCAACTCTTATTTATTAATATTGAGCTATGAAGATAGAAAATAGGAAACAAAATATGATAAAAAAAAAACCAAGGAAAAAAATATAAAGAAAGAAAAAAAAAGAAGAGACAACCGTATACAAGTGCATTCTTCTTCTTATTGAAACTATATTACCACCCACCCACCCACCCCCAGTAGGTCCCCCTCCCTAGTCCCCCCCGACTTCCCAGGGCCCACACCTGGCACTGCCCTCTGTCAAACCCCTTCTGAAGTATCTTGTGATCCTATGGATTAAAAATAAAAGTAATATGAGAAAAAACTAAATAAAAAGAAATTACAAATTATAAAAAGGAAAAGAAATGAAGAAAAAAGAAAAAACTCTTTGTATTAAGCTCAGCCCCCCATCTTTATTAATGTTTAAACAGTATAAATCATTCTATATGTATTTTATTCTTGTCTGTTGCTTCTTTGTTATTTACCCCATCTTCCTGTAGACTCTCCAATTCATCTTACTTAACCTTATATTCAAATAAAAATTTATGCAGATTTATGCAGAGATCAGTTTACGATCTAGCTCAAAATAATCTCACCAAACTTTCCCTTCTAGTAGGATTTAAGCAGTGTGGATCATTCCACATATTCAAATAGTAATTTACACAAGAATCAATTTGCATTCTGTCTCAAAATAATCTCACCAAGCTTTCCCTTCTAATAGAGTTTAAACAATGTAGATCATTCCGCGTGAATTTTACCCTCGTCCCTTGCTTCTCTGATATTTACCACTACTTCCTGTAGTCACTCCAAATAATCTTTCTTAACCTTATTTTTGGATAATAATTTACACAAGAGTCAGTTTGCCTTTTAACTCGAAATAATCTGATCAGGCTTTCGCTACCTCTCCACCTACCCCGCGTTACCCAGCTCCCTTCCTCCCAAACCAAAGTTCAGTGAAGTTACCATCTCCACTCTCTTCACTTTAAAGTCCTGGACAATTTAAATTAAAGTTCAAACATATAAGTCCCGTGAAATATGTGTTCAGCATCCGTTCCACGTAGTTCAGTCCCAATATCACACCACCAGTATCCAATTCCACTTTTTCTACCGGAGAGAGACCGCAAACCCCCATTCAATCCACAACTCTGGTGGTTTCTAAGCTCTTCAGTTAGGAAAGTATAGTCTCTTCTTGCTTTTAACATCTGGGATGGTATTTCTTTGAAGACAATCAAATCCTGCCCATCAACTCGCAACCTATTATTGTAAAACTTTTGTATGATAGCATTTCTGGATTCTTTTGTGGAGAAATATATGATTATGTCCCTCGGGAGCTGTCGCTGTTCTGCTACCAACGAATTCTGGCGATAGATTTTTCGAATCTGCCAATCAAAATTAAATCCCGGGCTTCCCACCGCATGGCTGAAGGCCTCAACAAAAGTCTGTTTCAAATTCTCTCGCTCCTTTTTGCGCAATCCTCTGACTCTTATTGCAAATGCCTTCCTGTTACAATTTATCATAACGAGCTATTCTTGAGTATCTCTAATTTTTTGTTGTAGTGTTTGGATGTTAGTAGTCAAATTAGAGTTAGCCTCCTCCAAGCTTTCCAATTTATTCTCCATTTCAGCGGTGTAATCTGTCAGAGCAGACATGGCTTCAAACGTATCCGCCTTCATTTGGGCAATCTTAATCTCTAGATTATCATATAACTCCAATACAAATTCTTTAATTTCCTGTTTAAAGTCATTAAGCATTTGAGAAAGAAATTCCTGTGTTAAGAAATCTCCAGTAGAGGGCGTAGGAGACAAGGGCAGCGATTTTGTAGCAGATTCTTTAAGCACATTCGTAGAAAGACGCTTCGGCTTTGACCTGGGAGCCATTATAAGTAAAAGCTAAAGATAAACAAATAAACAGCGTTCTCGCTCCCCTCAATTTCCCAAAAAAAATAATTTGTTTATAGATTTTGGGTAGTTAATGAGGAATAGTCTCCAGGAAGGTAGAGCCGGCTAAGTACATCCCCTATCAGTCACCAAAGGAGAAAAATCGCCATTTTGTAACACGTTTGAACAAAGAAGCCTCTAGGACAAACGAGGCTGGTGTTTAAGATAGTAATAAAAGTAAAACCTCTCAGGGGTGGGACCCGCTCGTATTAATCATAAATAACTTCAAACAACTTTGCTTTGTCCTGAGGGGGGAGTCTCCTGTCTGGAGCTGCAAAAAAGGCAGCTGAGAAGAACTGGCTGGAGATAAGAGCTCAGCTACCGCTGGATCTAATCTCCGTCACAGCCAAAAAAAAAGAAGGCTGTGAACTACGAATAGACCCTAGCCACTGAGCTTCTCCCTGCCCCTTTCTTGCCAAAAAGGGGTGATATCTTTGATCATTTAGATATACAGACCAGATCTCTGAGAGGAGCTCCGTTGAGCCCCTTTCGGCGACAGGCTCCGCCCCCGGAAGTCTGTATAAATACATTTTTTCAAAACAGTGTCAGTAATTTGAAAAATATATGGATCACATTTTACTTTATTAAGAAAGTTTCCTAATACATTGCTACATGATATTTTTTTTGAAGCAATCTAGAAGAAAAATGATAGGATTGTGTTTTAATTACAGCTGCCATTGATGGTGAAGAAAATTTTGTTTGCATATTTAACCTTATTGGTTAATTCCAAAAATGATATGGCTTTTGCTCACATTTTAAACATTCCTGACAGAGGACTTGGAAGAGAGGCTTTTACTGACCTAAAGCATGCTGCCCAGAAGAAACAAATGTCTATATTTCCGGTATGTATGAGAGATTGCTTTGCTTTGCTTTGCTTTGCTTTGCTTTGGGATGACATTGAAGAGATGTAACAAAATAGTCTTAGATAGTTGATTCCTCTACTCAAAAGTTAACTTGGGATTCTTTTTCTACATTAAGCAAATGTATATAAGTATTATTTTCGGCAGATATAAAGATCAGTTTATAGTAAACAATTGATGGTATTATTCATAATATTATCTCTATTTATGAATGAAAAAATATTATATTACTGTATAGTGATTGAAATAAAAAACATAACAAAAATTAATTAGCAAAATTATGTAATTATATATAATAACTATAATTTATTATGTAGTTAATTCAATCCTTGAGCTTCTAATTAAATCCAATCCATTTAAATACCTTACTGTATCATCTTATTTTTGAAACACATAGTTTTTTTTTTTTAAAAATAGATACATTTATACTGTGCAAGTGTTCTGTCCCTTCAAATCCATGCTGGGAACTGCCTGGAAAAGTTCCTGTATTTAGCTTGGCAAGAATTTTGGAAATGGTTGGCCATTGCCTGCTTCCTGGGAGAAAGAGTGAATGGCCGAGCTGATTTGGTCCTAAGGCAGGGCTACAAATCATTCACTTCTAGCCTGATGCCTTTAAACCACTACACCAAACAGCTCTCTCAATTTTCTTTAAAGTGACATGAAATTACTGTGTTTGCTGCATTCAAGGATAAATAAACCAAAGCTATAAATGAGACATGTTTTAGGGATATAATTCAATATTGCATTGAGATACCTAATTATAACATTTCTCATATAATGTTATGTATTTGGCCAAGTATATATTAGAGGTAAGTCAGAGTATTGACATAAAGCACTGTTTCTCAAGAACTTTAAAGCAACCATTAGAAATCAACTGATTTAAAATAGTAATTCCTTGCCCAGTCCAGACATTCCAAAAGAAATCTTTCTTGCTATTTTTTTTAATTTAATTGTACCCCAGCTTCAATTTCTCATGTGATTTTGGGATCAAAATATAACTATCAGTTAATAACCAAATATGCTTGCAAGTTTTCAGTACGAGCTGAAATGCCATGCTTTTCCCCATTATTTTAAAATAATATAAGGTTACAGTCTAAAATAACATAATTAGTGGTTATTTTTGAGTTGTATATGATTGTGCTGTTTGGCTGTAATACAGAGCATCCTCTATTCAAGCTACATTTTGTTGAATATTTTATTTTCCAACGATAATTTCTATTGTACAGTAGGCCCCTTTTGAAATCTGGGGGTTTCTGAACAATTTGATACAATGTGTATGGGCACTGCTATTGAAAGAAAAAAATTGGGTATGTGTGCTGGGATACACTAGAACTCTCTGGATTGTTTTAATTGTAAAAGAAACAAGGCTAAAAAGTACTCATTCCCAGAGCCGGATATTCAACAGTCTTGTGGGTTGTCCCAACTGGAGACTTAAACATGCTGAGATTTGCCATGTGAAAGGAAATGTCTTCCATATGCACTGGTTTTTCCCAGCAGGTTACAGGGGGGAAAATGGGTCAGAAAATGCTGGTGTTCATATCATCTTGGCTTACTGCTTTTAATATAATCTTAGAAACATTGATCTTTGCTCATTGTCAGAGTCACAGGAAAATCCAGAAGCAAAACTAGAACATCGTACTAGAACATCTAAGAACCTAAAAGCAAAAGAGGGCATAAATTTGATATATGATGATTACATACAGAAAATAGAAAACATTATTTCAATTTCCAACAGACAATGAATGCATTTTTATGAAGTAAAGGTTTTTATGCCTTTTTGTAAAGAATTTCTTTAAAAAAACCTATCTTTTTCTATTATCATTTTACATATTGTAACTAAATTATGTGTTTCTTGTTAGATGGCAACTTCATTTATACGTGTCATAGAACTTGGAGGAAAAGGATATGCTCCTTTACCAACTGATCCTTTAAGAACTCATGTGAAGGGGCTTTCTCAGTTTATTCACTTTATTGATAAATTAGAAGAAATTATTGGTGAAGATCTGGATTCAAGGTAATTATTTTCTCATACATAGACTTACCTATTATTATTTTTTTTAAACTTAAAATATATCTTTATTCATTAGCCTTTGAAAAACCAAGCAATCTGATTCTTAATTACAGTTATCAAACTGGTAAATCTCATAATATGATGTCCTTTTTAATGCAATTGAAATAATTCACGTGGAAAACAGGACTTTAATTATTACTTGTCACTTCTATCAAGCTTTCATTGTTTCAGTCTCTTTCAATTATTTTTGCTTTTGTTTACTATAACTTATTGTTGTTCTTATTAAAATTGTGTAAGCAGAAAGTACAGTAGCTATTATTGCAACAGCTACAAACTAAATGTTATCCCTACATGTAGTTATTGATTGAACATACAGTAGTCTATCTTCAGATTGTTTTATAGTTAATATTTCATTAATGGATTTTATAGTATATAGTTTTATATAATTTTATAGTTTGGAATATTTGGAATGTTAAAAAATAACGACTGATAAAGCACAGTTGAGACAATAAAAGTGGTGATGTGGCAGTAGAAAACCAATTAAGTGAAGGTTAGTTCTGAAAAAAATTGCTGAACAAGAATTAATTCCTTGAGGGAAAAGCTTAGTAGAGTAAGAGGTAATATTGTTAGTAGAAAGAAGATAGGTAAAATAGATGAGCTTGTGCAGGAAGTAAGAACAGATAAATGGGAGATAGAGAAAAGGAGATTTTGGGATTCAACATAGTTAAAAGTGATGCTTCCAATATTATAGATAAAAGAGCCAATGTATAAGAAAAAAGGTGGTAATAACTGGAAAAACTCCTGTTACTGTAACTGACTCTTGTTAGCATCAGTAGGATCTAGTGAGGTGCAATTACTTCAGAATATAAATTAAAATTGCATGCTTATGATATAATACTCAAAATTACTCAGTCCAGAGGGTCTTTAACATTGTTGGGAAGGTATACAGCATATGACAAAATGGTTCACCATTAGGTTGTGGAATTAATAAAGAAAAAAAAACCATGCATTGGTATGGAATTTGACAGGATGAAAAGCAATGTTCTTATCAAACAACAGACTTTAATTTTCCTGCTAAAAAGATAAAATATTTTGGATTTTAAAAAAAATATTTAAGATTAATTATTTAATCTTGGAAAAATATATCAACAGATATTTCTAGATGGGAAAAGTTAAATGTATCATGGTTAAGAATAATCACAGCTGTCAAAATGAATTTCTCACCACGACTAAACTTCTCTTTTTCAAACAATTTCTCTATTTATTGAAGATAAGCTATTACTTGGCACAGACAAGTAATAAATTACTCTTCCAGTCTTCAAGAAGTTGTTCATATGTATCTGGATCTACAAATTAGAAGTTATTATGCAAGACTAAGTAAACTACTGAATGCCTGAGATATACAGGAAAATAATAAATCTGGGCTTTTCCCCTCCTGCAGTGTTCTAAATGTTTGCTTTTATGAAGACAAAGCCTCTAATAAATTTGCTCAGTGGAGAAATAGTTTGTAGGAATTTCAAGATTTTATTAAGAATAGGACAAGGATAAAAGCTCTCAAGATGCTTAGTATGCGGCATTCTGCCACACTTAATTGGTTTCAGTGCCTTCAAATAAGCAGTGTGACAGTAAAAAGAAAAGCTATTGAGAAGTCTGTCCAATTTTACAGTCTAATAACACGTATTTTTGACTTATGCTAAGCATTATAACAGAGCCGTGGTGGTACAGTAGTTAGAGTGCAGTACTGCTAATTGCTGGCTGCCAGCTGTTTGGCAGTCTGAATCTCACCAGGCTCAAAGTTGACTCAGCCTTCCATTCTTCCGAGGTCGGTAAAATGAGGACCCAGCTTGTTAGGGGCAAGATGCTGACTGTAAACCATTTAGAGAGGGCCATAAAGCATTGTGAAGTGGTATATAAGTCTAAATGCTATTGCTATCATATCTATATCTGTTCTGGCCCCCCTCCGTCCAGTAATGAATGCAGACACAGGCTTAGCTGTTTGCCACTCTTTATTCACAGCAATTATAATCCTGTTGGCTGAAAGCCCAGACACAACTCACTGGCAAGACGTTGGCAGCAACCCAGACTCCAACAGACATGGGAACACAAGGCAGACCAGACAAGGAGTTCTCCAGATTATTACGAACGGTTGTGTCCTGTAAAAGGACTCCTCCCAAAGTCTCTTACTGTTTTGGGAGGGGCCAAGCCACAACCACCTGGACTTGATTATCTCTTATGAGTCTGTCTCTGTAACTGCTGCCTCCGTTTCTCCGCCCTCCGTTGCCTGGCGTCAGGGACAAGCTCCCTTTGATCTTCCCCACTGCTCCATGCCTCAGGCGCCTCCTGGTGGCCAACCAGCCTCTCTGGTCCCTGTTCTGAGTCAGAACCCTGCCCAGGGTCCTCCACATCTTCCATAGCTGACTCATAGGGGTCCTTGCTATCGGAGTCCATCGGCAGCTCCAACTGGGCCACAACATATGTCTATATCTGTCTGTCTGTCTTTGTGTATATGTTCCAGCATAATTCTGGAATGCCTCAAGCAATTCTCCAAGTAGGTGGAGACATACAGGCATGGGTAATATTCCGTCAGGATCTAATATGACTGGGTCTACAAGTATTAAAGACACGCCCACTAGGCTCCTCCCCAGAAATAGACTCAGTCGATCCTTTGATTAGCTGTGTCTCCATATCTCTCCTTGCTAATTAATCACTTTTTCTCTAAAATTTGTCTAAAATCTTTCCAAAAATTCTCTAATTGGCTTTCTCTCAAATTGGGTTCGATTGGTGCTACTTTTTTGCTCCTTTCAGGCATTGCAGCCTCTAGGAGGCTTCTGCCTCTCTCTGACTTGGCTGCTTCAGCAGCGGAGAGCGTTGGTGGCCAGCCTACGAGGTTTTCCCTCAGGCTCCTTTCATTATCTCTCTCCGCTGCCGCGCTGCCCGAAAGGCCAATCTCTCAGCTGCGCCGCCAAAGGAGCCGATTGCTGCAGCCGCGCCACCCAATGCAACGATCGCTGCAGCTGCGCCACCAGAGAAGCTGCTTCTAATCACGGCAGTCACAGGAAGCGTTTCGCATGCTGCAGCCTCTTCTTGCCACCCCAGCAGCGTCCTTTGTACGGCTTCAAATTCTGCTCCTGTTGGTATTGAGTGTTTGGCGGGCAGCTAATTGTCTGGCGATAAGTGCCTTGTCAGCTCACTACCTCAGCCCTTCCTCAGGACCCTATCTACCCGGGCGGCAGTTGGATTTAGGCGCAAAATCTGTGGTGGCCATTTTGTTTAGGCAGGAAGCCTACAACGACACTTTGGGACGCTTCGGTGAGTAATGGCGACCAACGAGACCACGGTTTCCCAGGGGGAGGATTCACCCATTCCAGTTGTTCCTTCTCTTCTGGTCCCCTCTGAACCTAGAAGCAAAAAGAGAGCTTATACCTCCAAGCCTTCTGTTGCCAAGTCTGCTAAGGCCCCTAGGCCTGTTCCTCCTCAGGAGGCCCAAAGTGTGACTTCTCCGAGTGCAGTTCTTGATAAGGCCTCTGACCCTGCTCCACAAAAGGCCACTTCTAAAGCCAATCATTGTTCTACTCCTATCCCTGCTCCTAGGGTTTCTCCTCCATCAAATTTCAATCCCATGGAGAATCTCTCAACTGATACCGATGGGGATATCTCCCTCCCCGGCTTCTCCCTTAAACCCAGAGGATGGGATTGGATTTCAAGGGGATTCTGACTCTGAAGGGGATGGTAGCGTCACCCCGGACATAGATGTGGGTTCTCCTGCCCCCAGAGCTGTCTCCATTAACCCTAATCATATGGCTGACATCATAGCAGCTGCCATTGAGCGGGGCATTGCTGCAGGCCTTCAACATCGGCCTCCTGCTGCTGCCATTCCTCATTGCTCCACTTCTAACAAGTCAAAGAGGGGGCATTCTAACCATGCTCAAGGGGCAACTTCTGCAAGCACTTCTCAGCCTTCTGCTGTGGACCCTGAGGTACAGGTTGCTTGTGATTCCGACCTGTCAGAGGATGAGGACTTGACTCCTGCTCCTTCTGCCTTATGGGCCTGTTCAAGCCTGCCTTGTTTCACTCCCTCTTGTTTAAGGCCAAAAAGGTTTCGGGTATTCCGGCCTCAAAACCATCCTCCTCTGCAGAGGTCGACAAATCTGACACTACGGATTCTCTCTTTTCACGTCCACCCGTCGAAAAGGATATAGTTCCTTCCCCAAAACTATTCCTGGAAGTAATTCAAAATCAGTGGGTTTCTCCGGGGTCAGGACCCCGCCCTTCTACTCAGGACAAACAGTTGTACAATATCAGCCCAGAGCTCTCTAAACTTTTGGAGGTTCCTTCCATTGATCTTCTGGTTTTTCTGTCATCTCCCAACCAATGCTCCAGAGGACGCTCTCCGTCCTGAGGACAAACGCTTTGAGCAATCACTGGTGAAGGGCCATCAGTCCGCCCCATGCTTCCTTTTTCAACAGGGCAGCTCTTCGTTGGCTGAAGCAGATGCAGGACAGGATCCCTCCTGGTGATTCCCGCGCTCACCAGGACATCAACAAGCTCAAAGCGGCGATGGAGTACGTGGCAGATGCCTCTCTGGATGCGGCTTGTTTCTTCTCCAGGTCGATGGCTTCTACAATCACCACGAGGCGTCTTCTTTGGTTGAAGCAGTGGCAGGCAGAGGCCAGAGCAAAGTGGCATTTGGCGTCTGCCCCTTTTTCACCTGGTCTGCTCTTTGGTCTGCCTTTGGAACCTCTCTTGGTAGAGTCCAAGGACAAGCACAAGGTGCTTCCTTCTGCAAACCGCAAGACTGACCCTAAATCGTCTTCTTTCTTCTGGACGGGGGATTTGCCTATTCCCATCCTCAGAGCCAGGCTCCCCTGAGACAGGGCTATCAGTTCCAAGACAGATCCAACTGGAACTCCCAGTGATTCTCCTATCGAAAGCCCTTCAAGGGCAGCTCAAACCATACCTTTCAAAAGCAGAAGTGAAATCTCTGAAAACCTCTCTATTGGGGGATGTCTGTCAGCCTTCGCTGATCACTGGGATGACATCACCAGCGACTCCTGGATCAGGCGTACTGTCCGTTTTGGCCTGGCCCTGGAATTTCTCTCCAGTCTCCCACAGACCTTCATACCATATCCTGTCTCCAGGGACATTTTCAAAAAACATCTGGTTGAACTAGCTATCGGTCATCTCCAAATTCAGGCCATCGAGGAGGTGCCCTTTGAGCAACAGGGGCGGGGTTTTTTATGCACTCTCTGCTATCCATTCTGGAGAGCATTCGGCCCAATGACCTCCTCTCCTCCATTTTGGGGGCCCAAAACACTCAGGCAGATGACCTCAGCCGCATGCACATTGATCCAGCAGAGTGGAGCTTACATCGGCGCATCTTCCAACAATTGAGGGTCAGGTTCGGACTTCCGGTTCTTGACCTCTTTGCCTCCCAGGACAACACTCAGCTACCAAGGTACTTTGCACGCTATGCAACTCTAGGGGTGGAGGGCGTGGATGCTCTGAGCAGCGAGTGGTGCAAAAACTGCTGGTGGAAAGGGCAGAACTAATCTTGATTGTGCCCTGGTGGCCCCGCAGGCCTTGTTTGCCGACCTCATGAACCTCTCTGTAGCTCCACCGTGGCAACTGCCTCAATTCCCCTCGCTGCTCCTCCAAGGGTCGTTCCAACATCCCGACCTACCTTGGTTGCGTCTCACTGCTTGGAGGTTGAGTGGGAAGCTTTAAGGACTGCGAATCTGTCCACCGAGGTCATTCACACAATAGCAATAGCAATAGCAATAGCAATAGCAATAGCAGTAGACTTATATACCGCTTCATAGGCCTTTCAGGCCTCTCTAAGCGGTTTACAGAGAGTCAGCATATTGCCCCCAACAATCTGGGTCCTCATTTTACCCACCTCGGAAGGGTGGAAGGCTGAGTCAACCCTGAGCCGGTGAGATTTGAACCGCTGACCTGCTGATCTAGCAGTAGCCTGCAGTGCTGCATTTAACCACTGCGCCACCTTGGCTCTTAATTCAAGAGCTGACAATTCAAGCCTCCAGGCACTCTTCTACTAACCGCATTTATGACGCCACTTGGACTCAATTCTCAATTCTCTGACTGGTGCCATACAAAGGGCATTGTTCCTCTACAGGCTTCTATTCCTTATATTCTCCAGTTTCTGCAACAGGGGCTGGATCTAAGACTTTTGCCAAATACTCTTCGTCGCCAGGTCGCGGCCCTGTCCTCAGTCCTATCTCTGACTTCTGCTCAGCCCCTTTCTCATGAACCTCTTATTTGTCGTTTCTTGAGAGGTGCCAAAAACATCAAGCCGCTGACAATACACAGATTCCCTACCTAGGATGTCTCCAAAGTCCTGGAATCATTAACTCAGTCTCTATTTGAACCTTTGCATTCTGTGTCTTTGCATGATTTGACATTAAAAGCGGTTTTTCTTGTAGCCATTACCTCAGCGAGTTGGCAGCCTTGTCCATCAGAGAAAATTTATGCATCTTTCATCCGGATAAGGTAGTCCTTCAGCTTGACCCGGCCTTTGTACCTAAGGTAAATTCTGTACTCCATAGAACCCAGGAATTGGTGCTCCCCGACTTCTGTCCTCAGCCATCACACAAGCTGGAACGCAAGTGGCACTACCTTGATGTACTACGTGCTTTATGTGTTTATATTAAATGAACTGCTACTTTCATGCGATCTGAGGCTCTCTTCATCAAGTTCCAGCCCAGAGGTAAGAGAGGCTCCAAGGCCTCCTCTTCGGACATTGGTTGTTGGGTATGGGCGGCTATTTCTAGGGTGTATTCTGCTCTCTCTCTGCCTGTTCCACCTCATATCACGGCGCACTCCACACGCAGTGCAGCCTGGTCATCTCAAGCTTCGTTGGAGGAGATATGCCGAGCGGCCACATGGACCTCAATTTCTCTGTTCATCCGACACTACAAACTTGATAAATACGCCTCAGCAGACCATTCGGACGGCACGTGTTGCAGCATGTGGTTTCTACTTAAATTTTCTTATCTTATTCCATTCCCTCCCAATGGGACTATTGGGCTTTAGTATGTCCCATGCCTGGATGATGTCTCCACCTACTTGGAGAATGGGCGTTGGTTCTTATCTGATACGCCCTTTCTCAGGATGTTGGAGACATCATCCAGCCCCACCCTGTTACTTTGACTTACTCCTGGTTTTTCTTCTCTACTGTTTTCCTTGGGGAGAGATAATATCTATCGTTTCAGATCGTTTACACAGTGGTCTACAAGTCACTCCTTCATCTATTTCTGGGGAGGAGTCTAGTGGGTGTGTCTTTAATACTTGTAGACCCAGTCATATTGGAGCCTGACAGAGTCATACCCATGCCTGGATGATGTCTCCACCGTCCTGAGAAAAGGCGTATCAGGTAGGAACCAACGCCCATTTCAACCAAACGGGACACAGATGACTTATTCTCTGGAAACAAATACTGTGGTGTAAGCCCTCAGGGTGTGTGTTCTGTTAAGATACAGCCTGTTGTGCCTTAAAATGGCTTCTACTGTACTGCTGTAAAATAGCTTCTACTCTGCAGCGCAGTGGAGTTTCCATGGTAACAGCTTCACAGTACTCCACAAGGCGGCTCCCTTTGGTAAGGGGGAAAATGCAACATTAGAAATTATATTTGGTCCGGATATTTTCCCCCTATAAATAAATATGCAGGCAGCACCAGGTTATTGGCTAGTTATGTATAAATTATTAGTATAACTCGGTTATATTTGATGCAACAGTACAAATTTAATGGAACACTATAAAATTTACTTTGAACATAATAATCAGAAAGAGTATAAGATGCTTGACTGTTGATGTATCATTCTGATTTTGATTGCTAAAATGAGTATTTTCTTTAAAAAATACTAGAAATGTAACAAGCAGGGAGAATCCTCCTTTCATATGACAATACAATAAAACCTTGAAATATTGGAAAACGATTCACTCTAGAATGGAACAAATTTTGAAAACTGCAACTAGAGATACCTTTATTAAACGTTACCAATATAGACACGCTTTCAAAATGTACTGCACTGGCACTGCCTGCAAGGACCCTATATGCTTTTTATTGGAAAAATACCTTTGATTTCATCTTTTGAAGACTGGTTAATATAAACTATGGGATTATATCTTAAATATAAAAAATCTAAGATATCTAAAATAACTATGTGAAATCGAATTTGTGTCAGTCACCAGGACCAGAGATTTTCTCTTCCAAGCTTTTGGACTCATGTAGAAGAACAAGAACGCAAGGGAGCGGTCAGACAAAGAGACCTCATTGGTAGCCTCACATTGCAATGAACAAGGACACACATTTAATTTTGCAGCAACTAAGATCATTGGCCATGCAGGCACAAAGATAGCCAGGGAAATGATTGAAGCCTGGGAAGCGGGCCCCTTGTCAGTTAACAGGAGTGCTGAATTTCCACCAGCATATCAAATACTTAGGAGCTGAGGATTTGGCAACACAAGGAAATGACAGCCAACCACCATCCATCAACACACCAATCAGCCAATAGGAAGATACCACACAAACAACAGCCTCACAGAACAGCCTAAAGCAAATATTCGAATAGAGAAATTCCCTGAAGATACACCCCAAAAAGCTTGGAAGAATAAATCTCTGGTCCCAGTGACAGACCCAAATTCAATTTTACCTCATACTGAAACACGTATATTTGCCTTTATACTTATAAAATATTTTTTTAAAAGTAAATTTGTCACAGAATCTAATTCAAATTATAATTTCATACATGGAATTGTTTGGCATCTAAAATTTGATTTCTAAAGCTTGTGAATTTACATTGTGTAATTTATAGTATTGCAACAGTGTATTACAGTATTTACTACTTACAGTTTTTCTTAGTTTGAACAAATATAACTATTTTTTAATTCAAAAGAGCTATGTGGGTTTAGACTGAAAATGGATTAAATGTCTTATAATGTTATCATTTGAGCAACATTTGAGTAGTTGTATGTATAGCCCTCTTGAATTATAGAAAGGACAAAATGAAGTAAGAGGAATAGCAAAGCTACTTCTTCCCCATTCAGCAAGTGTAATCATAGTAGTGTAGTATAGAAGCAACTATTTCCCTTGCTATCCACTTAGTGAGTGATTACCTACTTGGCAGGAAAAAAGTTGGTTTTTTTTTCATAAGTCAGAAGCCTACAAATAGGCAAGCCAGACACCTGCAGTTTATAGGATTATAGTTTACTGGGTTTTTTTTAATATTCATTTTTGAACCATCCTGTAAGATTGTACATATTTCCAGATGGGAAAACTTTTTGCCAGGAACTTTTGGCACAGGTAGAACTTGAATCCAGGTAAAAATTGTGTCTACTGGATTATCCTTTAATTTCTTTCAAGGAAATAAAGCAATGATCGATTGTAATTCTAAAAACATTCCTTTCATGGATGCACAGTTTCTTTGTGGAGGCTTGGGGTCATGTAGGAGTCACACAGAAAATACCTGAAATGTGAATCAGAAGGACAAGACGAGCAGGGAGAGATGGTTCAAGCAAAATTAGGCTGAAAAAACCACAGCATAGCCCTTATTTACTTTTTTGCATTGCTTAAAAACAACCTTTCACACCTTTTCTGCTCTTTCCATTATTTCTCAAAGTTTTGCAGCAGGAGAGGGATTGGTACCCACAAAAAGTGGCTGGAAAGAAGGATACATGTTCAAAGCCCTGGATTTTTCTCTTACTTCTCTCAAATAAAAATCTAACAGTACCACATTATATGCTTTTAATTGCAATACAACTACCATATTGCAAGAAGAAATATTCAAATTTAAATATGAATGAAGCATTTTGGGATTTGTTTGTATTGTCTTTGGACAGCTTCCCTGTATGAGATGTCCTTAGTAGTCATAAGGCCATATGGCCACCTTGAGTTGTACAAACAAAGGGATATAAATCTACAACATAATATTTAAAAGGCAATTACTGAATTTATTAAGGATCTATTAATTTTTTCTGAGGAAAATGTTCATGCTAATGAAAACATATGAAAAATTAGTACTTTTCACTCAACCACATAAATAAAATGTATATGCCAGAGGCAAGTAAACATTTGTATCCTTCAAAGATTGGATTATTTTGGTGATTCCCTGTGTCTTCTACAAGGCCATTGTAGAATTTCTCAGGAATCCCTGTTTGCTTTAACTTTTGACTACACTAAATATCCAATTGTCAATTTTAACTCAATGAAGAAAAAAGAATATTGTACAGACTTGGTATAAACAAGGGCAAAAAACTAAAAATGACTCCAAATATTAAACTGTTTTGTTTGTTTAGGGAATTTTGTCACACCTCTATTAAATAACGTATTCCTAGTATAAGCTTTAAAACAACTGATCTCTGAAAGTTGTCTTATGATGAAGGTGGAGGGGCTTTAGGTTGTTTGCATCCAGCAATTGAAAAACTGATATGTCTTTCAGAGGAGCTGCTTTCCCAGGAAGGAATAAGTCTTTTTTTAAAAACTTCCTTCCCTCCTTTCTTTTCCCTCTGTTTTGAATTGAGTGATGAAATGCCACACTTGGTTATTTCCTGCTTTGATGGATAATAACTACACGGGTTGGAACTCTGAACAACTGGATTGAATTGCTCCTATATATCATTCCCATCCAAGGTTGGCCCAGAAACATAAATACCATTTTAGAGCATTCTCCTCTGATACTTGCATTTTAACTTAAAATGGCACAGATGAGAGGAAGAATTGAAAAAAAACCCCAAATGTTAACTCCTTGGAATCTTCTTTTTTTCAGATTAAATCATTCATGTAATGTACAGGCAGCACATTTAATACACTGGGTAAAGTATTTCAACACTTAATAAAAGCAGTCTCCAGCCACGGTATGATGCACACTTACTTGGGAGCAAATCCTGTTGAGCTTGGTAGGATTTAACAATCATAGGTAGTTCTGTATTACAAGGATTGCCTGTTAATAGCATACCTTAATGCAAAATGAAGTAAGACATGGCATGATGTCCTAAACTAATCCCTCACATAGTAGATCAGCACTTTATTTTGGCTCCTTCATATAAAAAGTGAATGAAGTTTTCCTTTCTTTGGTCCAGCTAGAGTTATGTATATCTGATGGGGAATGGGAACTTTTTTCTTGGAAATGAAGACTGTGGGAAGAAAGATTAAATAAGAATTGAGACATTAACTGCTCACAGCAGGCATATTCGTTCAAGGCAAGGATGTCAAATCTTGGCTTTACTGGATTATGTGGTGCAAAAACATAGTTAATCATTCAAACGTACTCAGTAAAAGACTTTACTTTGAATATTAGGGCTCCTCATCCTTTTGGGGCTTGGTTGTCATAGTTTATAATCTGGAGAACACACACAGTAGTAGGTGACCTTGCAAAATGACAGTTGGTTGCTTTCCCATATACAAAATAACAGCCCTAAAGAACACAATGACTTAACAAAGGACAGATGAACCAGCATGTCGTCTAGATCTATTTCTGCAGGATGCTTCCTATCATCCCAGATGTCAATTCCTTTTGAGAATGTTAACTCCCTATTTTTAAAATATGAATATTTTTAAATAAAAAATCAGATGGATCAAGAAGCTAGCAGATACCAAGAGTGATGCTTACTGATGTTGCTGGTACTGTGTGTACACAAAAGATAGGTTTTTTTAAAAAAAAATATTTTTATAACTATCTTATTTTTTTGGAATATAAGAATTGGAAGGCAATTTGGAGAGCCAACCTCTTTTCCAATATAAGTATAAGTATAATCTTTATTGTCATTGTACTTAAATACAATGAAATTGGTTTATATAGGGATCCAGTACTGCAGCATCTCCATGACATCCTCTGTTAAATCACCTCAAAATACACTCTTGAAATCTCTTTCCAATTCCTCTGCTCTGTGAGGGAGCAGGCGGAGAGGAAAAAAAGCAAGTGATTTTTGTAGTCAATCTCTCATTTGCCTAGCCCTTTTCCACCTCTGGAACAATCACATTGCTCTTTATGTGTAGAAGAACAAACAGCTCACTCTTTTGAAACTCCCCTTCTCTCCAATTAATCTGCTCTGTAAAGAGGGGGAAAACCCCCACATGTCAGAAACCCGAATGTGAGTATTGATATGTATGGTAATGATGATTATGTGACTGATAGATGCTGTGAAGGCCATAAATGGTTTTAAATATGCTGTAGATTCCCCCCCCCCCGAACTATCATGAGTTTGAATGGTGCTGAAAAATAGTCAAAAGTCAAAAATACCTCTGTACTTTTGCTGATGCAGTCTACAAATGGATTGGTTGGTTAGTTGGTTTCAGCTATATCACATTGTGGCTTATATTCACTTGTGATTATGATTCACCAAGATATTCAGATCTTTTGTGCACATATTGCTGTCCAATGTCCCTCTTATCTATACTCTTACTTATGCTGTAAGCTACCCATAGTCGTTGGATATGAGATGGGCAACAAATAAACATCATAAATAAAATACTCATGTTATTAATTTTTTTCTACCCTGTTGGTAGCATTTGTCATTGTTTAAATTTATTTTGCTAATATTTTCCCATTTTACTAGCTTTTGGGTCCTCCTGAATCTCATTATTGTCTCTGTGGAGTTTGCTATTCCCCATGTTTAAGACATCTGCAAATTTGATAATCATATTTTCTGTGATTATCAGGAGAAGTATTTAGTTTAGCTTTTGGCTTACCTAAAGAAGCATACCCATAATAAGGTGATAAGCAGCCATTTGAAATTACTGATGGCCCTCTTGAAAAAGTTGGTAATGAAATTTTTCTGGAGAGCAAATTCCATTTTCATCATCAGTTTGTTGAACTCAGACTTTATTCTTTATTCCTAAGGACTTCATAGTCGTACTTATAAAACTGTATAAAAACTATGGAGAGACCAAGTACACTACCTTATCCTCTTTACACAATAAACAGTGAAATGAGAATGAAGTCATAGAGGTCTTGGAACAGTAGGTACTGTTCAAGAAAGTCTGAAAAGCAGGCTGTAACAAAGTCTCACTTGAAACAGGCAACATGAAGGTTATAAGATGCTTCCACGTAGCCTGAGAAAAATCTGTACGTAGTTGTCTCCAAAGAAAGGATTGAGAAAATGGAGCAATTTTATATCTTATGTTCAAATTTTTTCACCATATAAAAAGACACAAATGGGACAAAATACTAATGTTTTGGAGGGCTTCTCCCTTTATACTTTACTTGAATCAGACTTAGACTAATGGAAGGAAGTTTTCCAGAATGTGGAAATAAGCTTTCAGAATACATATCTGATTTCTAATATGTTAGCCAAAAGGCTGTCACTTTTAACAAATGGGAGAGGAGAGTTGGCTTTTTTTTTTTCATTTAGTATATGTACTATCTAATTTCAAAGAAATATATTGAAAGGAGATGAAATCTCTTCGCCTTTAATTACTCCAACTTAAAGTCAAATATGCTATTTATATAACTTCAACTTCTCTTTTCTGGTAGTATGCACTAGAATGTTGGAAACTTATATATCTCTAGGAGGGTGCATTTTATGTTATGAAAGTATTAGAAAACTTTGTCTTTCCAGGTGCTTGAAATTCTGTCTAAAATGCTGTTTATCAGTCTTTATGAAAACACTATTCATAAGTTAATATGCTCCTAAGTAGATGGGAAACAAATAGGTATGTAACAAGGCAGAGGATTTCAAAATCTTAGTGGTGAAGCAGGATTTGGATAATGTGAGCTAATCTATGATAATGTAATTAAAGCTCTAACAGGCTATTTTCCTTGCTACTTAAACGATGCCTTAACAAGGTATGAGTCTATTGTCCTTACCTCTTCCTTCTGTAATCTCCCAATTCATAATACCAAATTATTTCATTAAAAGGCAAAATCTCACTTCAAGATGCTGTGCAACTTAACAGATCAAAGCTGTTTGCTGAGCAATTTTGATTAACTGTGAATATTCTCTGTTTTCAAATTACTAAATATCTTAAGATAGTGCCAAAATGAATATGGAAATGACCCCTAGGTCTGTTTTTCAGACATGCAGGGGGCCGAATCCTATCAACAATCAAGATGCAGTTGATAAAAGGCCGAAACAGCAGGGATCCTTTCTGTCAAGCAGCAGAGGACGTTGTACAAGATTTGGATTTGAGGATTAAAAATATTATCAGTTTTCAGCATGAGGCTGTGGCAGCCAGCGCTACTGGAATCAGTCCAGCCCGAGTAAGGGGCCTCCTTTTGTTCTTCTAAACTGCTTGATATAACAGAGATATTTTTTTAATGCCCTGATTATTTCTTGTACATTAGTTGAAGAAAATAGTTGCTTTGAACCACTTTGAAAATGGTAATGTGTTTTAAAAACGTTCTTATTTTAAATGGGCAAATATTTTCTGCAAGAAGAAAAAGCTTTCTCCTCTAATGTAGTGCTGATAATTAGTTTAATCTTTGGGAAGTTCTTCATTTGTTCCCCACCCTCCCTTCCAAGTATATTTTGGCAGTGATTATTTTTATTTTGACTTCCCTATCTTGTGTTAAGTGATTTATCTGCTGATTTCTTCCTGACAGGATTGGCTAACTCTTCCTAGGGAAAAGGTTATTGCCTTGCTTGAATCTCATGTCAGTTTTTTGCCTCTTTGCTTGTACAAGCACCAGCCTGTGCACCTTACTGTTTCTTGTGCTCTGTTTGTATGCACCTTGCCTTGAGGTTTACAGAGCCAGTTGATTAATGAAGATTTCGATCATGAGGAAGTTTTATGTGATGAATCTGCATTAGACAGTATTCTACAGAAATGTGCCTACTATTAAAAAAACAGCAAAATAGATATCAATAATATTTCAGATATTTCAATTCAGGGTTTAAGATAAACATTGCATCATTTAAATGTGTTTAGGAAGCTTGGATTGGAAGTAAATTAATATGAATTCCATGATCAAACCCCTTCAATGTGGTCTAATGTAGCTAATAAACTTATCATATAGTACAGCTAATAAAGTTATTTTAATTTTTAGCCAAAACTACATTCTATAAACCACGACACTGTTTACTGTGGCAGAGATACTGTGAAGTCCTTATTGGCTGTTTTAGATGAAGCAGCTAGTTATCCTCCTCTCAGCAACAAAGCTCTCCTGTTATTTGGAAGTGAAGAATTTGGATTTCCTTCTACCATGTTATTGTTCAGGTAAGTTCAAAGATGATGATGATGAGGTAGATTCAATCTTTGTTTTGTGAAGAAAACTATTTTCTTTTGCAGAAAATATCTGGGAACCTATACAATAATGCTAATGCTGATACAAGCCAGAAACAAAAGTGAATAATTCTACATTTTCAATGTCTCTTTCTACCACTCATTTTATTTTTTCCAACTCTTTAGAATATTAGAAGAAATTATGTAGAATGTGTGATGCTACATTTTCTGTCTGTCCATCAGTGGGATAACTCTCCAAAAGTTAAACCCCCAAAATTTAGAAAAGCCAGCCCCCCCCCCCCCCCAATGTTAAGCTTTAAAAACGGCAGAATCTGGCTTTAGACTGTTGAAAAAAAAGTTTCCTGAAAATAATCCCCAACTCATCTATGAAAGAGACAAATGACAAGTGGCTTGGAATGTTGGTAACTGCTTCATTCTAAGACCCCCTTCCCTTTTTTCCCCAAGTCACATGACCCTGAGCGGAGGACAAGTAGTCCTCAACTTACAATCATAAATCAACCTGCAATTGTGGTTGTAAGTTATGATGGTAATTAAGCAGGTCATCACGTGACCACACCTAATTTTACAACCCTTTTTGCAGCGACTGTTAGCTGAACGCGGCAGTCATAAAGTGAATGCTGCCATCATTAAGCAAACCCATTGTTCATTCTTGAGGCATTTTTGCTGGAAAACTGTAAGACACAGTTACGTGACTGCAAATGGTCATAAAAGTGGACTAGTTGTGCCAAGCATCCAAAATGCGATCATGTGACTGTGGGAGGGGATGACCATCAGAAATTCTTAACTAGATTGTTAGTACCTTTTTGGAAGTCTGTTGTAACTTCAAATAGTTGCTAAACGACCAGACTTAAGTCCAGAACTGTCTATATATGTTGCCCACTTTGTGTTTCCTAGTGTGCACAAAACCCAGACGCAAGACAGTTGGAGAGCAGAAACATACACAAACAGATGCAACATATTACTGAAAATATAGATGTCTTCTGTGACTATTGTTGATAAAGCAGTTGGTGAAAAAAAATCCCAGAAGCTATGTTTTGGCTCTTTACCTTGTTTATTCTATCCAGACTAGTGGAATGTTTGAAAGAATTATATAAGAAGGTTTGGATTTATGTCTAATACAATAACTTCCTGAAAACTGAACCATATTTGGCTCAAATTTGGTGTCTGGGGGCAGGGGGAACAAAAGAAAGATGGAGGTAATGATATGAAGAACATTTCTCCATTGCGCTTCCCCAGAGAGTGAGAAGGAAATTGGGATCCTTTTGGAATGTTGCCATTTCAATTCCAATCTCTCCCCTCTTTTTTCCCTCTCAGTCAATGACCAGAGCAGGCAGCTATTAAGAAGTTGGAAAGAGTTGCACGAGCCTTGCTCAGCAGGCTTTCATTCTCTTTTTGATCACTCCATTCCTCCCTTCCCCCACTTTTTTTTGCTTTGCTTAGTAGCTGCCAAGAATTGGGGAAAGATTGCATTTTCAGAATTATTAATAGTTTGCAGAGAGCTAGAAGAGAGTACATGGAGAGCTAAGGTCACAAATGAATCCAGAGGTCTGTAACTTTTAGAATGGTAGGTTATTCTGCATTGGAAACATCAGCTTTTTGGAATGCTATCTGTCAAAATTCTGTTCTTGGTCAATATTCTGTTGTGTCAGTTACAAAGGAAAATAGGATAAAATATGGTACTTAGGACCACAGGATATGATCAGAATGTTAAAAATCATTACCAAGCAAAATTAATCTTATGTTACTAAGAAATGAATAGATGATTCTAACTGCAAAGTTATAATGCTACTGATTCTTCCTTGCTGAATATAGAAATTAGATGTGACCATAAGACACAAATTCAGAAGAGAGAAGAAATATTTGAATTGTGAACAGCATAAAAAGTGAAATAAAGGAAGACTAACCAGATTTCTAATTTTTCGTTGACCCAATCAAGCTGTCTCAAGTAGACATAGGAGTTCCTATGCACATATGGAAGTTAAGCACCTACAGAACCTTTCATTTTATAGTGGAACCTCGTATCTAAGTAAATTGGCTTTTTCAAAAATGGATTAAAAACCACACAGACAAAAGCTTCTGAATTTCAGAATTCTTTGGTTGGTTGGTTTTGCTTTATAAGGGTTCTGGTCTTGTACTTCATTTAATGTACAGTATTAACAAGTATTCTAAATCTATACATGCATATCATATAAAGCTAACCAACATATTTCATGCTTACCACAGTAGCTTGTATTTTGCTTAAATATTAATATAGATCTCCAACACAGTCCAGAGGATCTTCTCCCAAAGCTCTGAGACAACGGATTCAAATGGAAGCGTGTGAAAAAATCAAGGTAGTTAACCATGAACCTCTCTTGCCTGCTTCTTCCTCCCAAGATGAAGCATTTATCTAATCTGAACTAACCTTATTAGTTTATAGATTCTAAACTAAACTAAACTTATCAAATCTAAACTTTGTTGCCTATGCATTCTGGCATCCTACATGTAATGCTACGTGGGACTGATGTTTGCATATAGGGAGAAGAGATACAGCCAAGGGAATGGACAGATAAAAGGCAACTTAGCCTACAGCAGAAGTGCAGCTCAGAAGGGACCCTACCTAGTTTCCTGAGTGTAAAAGGGAGTCGGGGGGGGGGGGAGGGAGAGGAGGAGAATGTATTTATAGGTTTGCATAATTTTATGTTAACATAATCTTACCATAAAGTAGAATGAGTTCGTCTGGCCATGTATCCTGTTTGATCCAATTTAAAAAGCTTATGCTACTGTTCTATTTTCTGGGTTTGTTTTTAAAAGGGAGGAATAGATCACTTTTAGGGGGAAATAAGGCTATTGTTCAGAATGGGTCAATGATGCTAAGGCATAATTGCTGTTAATATTCTCCTACTTGAACTAGAAGGTTTGCAGCCAGAGATTTAAACATAAAGATACTTTTTTCCCCTCTAGATTCTAGAAAAGCCCTTTCTAAGAAAGAAAACCAGCACTACTTGACTTACATATTGTCAGCCCCAAGATAAAAGCCTACATCTTTTTTCTCCTGCCTTTACATTGCAAAGGCTTGAGAACTTTTTGTTTTTCCGCAGGAGTGATTGGTACCTTTGAATTTTATTCTAACAGACCAGTCTGGTGTCAGTCCCCTTTCCCCCTAAGCTTGCGAGCATTTGCCCTTACACTGATTACATCTCTTCACCACCTCAAGTAATGCAGGGGGGTGTTATGAAAACAAAACCAGAAAATTGAGGAGGGGGGAGAGAAACTTGCTCCTATGTGCCAAGAAGCTTTTATCTTACTTCTCCCCCCCCCTTTGTTTTTACCTTCAAAATAAACATAAACTGGAAAACCTCCTTTCCCATATTGCCATAACAGTGGGTTCTCTAAGATTACAGCTTAGAAATGCTCAGATTCCATGTTTGCTAACTTCTGTAATATAAGCCCTTGGTGAACATTAGTTACTTTAACTGCTTGGTGCATAAGAGGCTTCATCCATTGTTTATTATTTATTGAAACAGTAAAAAATACAGTATAAATACATTTGCAATATTTTTACATATATTGAAATCTTTTTAACCCCCCTGCCTGCTAAATTAAGTCAAAAATGGCTCACCAAAGAACCAGTTAAAGACAGTTCACCTTGCATGAATGTGTCCCTTCTGTCTCTGGACCCTCCCTTTCTTCTTGGCTCTACCTACTTTTTCCTGAAAGAAACCTTTGTCTGTGACTTTGTTCATGCATCACACCAAGATACTGCATAACGTGAATATGGATATGTGTTGGTTTGTTACGTGAATACAGTCATTGTGCTTTATAAATGTTGTGCCAAGTGTGGCTCATTCAGTAAATCTTGACTAAAGAAGTCTTGACTTAGTGGAGTATGTGAACATAGCTTATATCTGGCTATATGTTTATCTGTATACATGTATGTTTGCATACAGAGGAAAAAATATTCTTTTTAATGAACATGAGAATCCTTTCAAAAATCAAACAAGGCTACAGCTTTCTAAAATACACTTAATGTGGCTATTTTTTCATGTGAAATACAAGCAATTATACAGTAACTTTAGGTATACAAATAGTTATTCCAGGACTTTGCTATTACTCTCACAGTGGGATAGAAATCCTGTCTTCTTCACTTATACATTATAATTCATATTGATCTACTTCCTTTTTAGTTGAAGCAACCTTTAATTAGATCTCAGTTTGCTTGCACTTATAAAGATGACCAAATACTCAAGCCAAAGAATCAACCCTCCAGTTCATCTCCGGTCGTAACAAATGCACTCCAAAAAATGGCAACTTCTCATATTGAAGACAGATCAACTTCAGGTAAATTCAGTCAGCAATATCTCTCTATTTCTCTGCCCCCTCATTTATTCACCAGGATGAATGTATATGCTGTCAGTTAATTGAATGGTGCCCTAAATAAATGAAATAATTGCTATACCAATGTAGAAGTGGTCTACTAGACATATGTTGGCACCTGCAATGGCTAGTTAGATGCCACAGGAAGCCCAAAACAAGGCATAATGGCAGCAACCTTTCCTTGCCAAGAATTTCTCTACAGTTGATACTCAATGTTATGTTGTCTCTGAATCTATTAGCTCTTTGTAGTCAGCATACACTTACATAGTTATTTTATTTTGTTGCATTTATTAAAAACTGCTTTCTCAAAACTGTAAGCAGTCTTTCCTTCTGTCAACTTAAGGTCAAACATGGAAAAATAAGGAGGTCCGGGCAGTTCAAATGAATATAAAGGTTTATTGCAAGCAATGTTCCCTCTAATTTTTTTTCAGTGTGTGCAGAAAAGTATAGTATTTGAGCAGCACATTTTCATGCCTGAGCACCTGAATTTTTTTCACAGATGTTTCACAGAGCAATTGATTTATAGGATCCGAATTGGAATGGAGAAAAATGGTTTTGTGCGTAAGTGAGTGTGTTTGTGTGTGTTTGAGTGAGCGAGGGATCCGGTAAGGGAACTGCGCCTATTTAGGAAAGAAGGTAAATTATTGCAAACATGATCAATCGAAGATAAGTATGGGGACAGGTTGGGCAGTAGAGAGAAAGTGATAAAAGAGTGGGAGAGAGGAAGAAAAAAAAAGGGAAGAGAGACAGAAAGAGACAGAGAAGGACAGAGAAAGTGACAGAAGAGTGGGAAAGAAGGAGAGAGAAAGAGAGACAAAGAAAGAGGGTGAAAGAGACAGAAAGAGACAAAGAGGAGAGAGAAGGGAGGAGGAGAGAGAAAGTGACAGAAGAATGGAAAAGAGGGAGAGAGAAAGAGAAGAGAGACAAAGAGAAAGAGGATGAGAGAGACAGAGAGAGAAGAGAGGAAGAGGAAAGAGTAAGAGAGAACATTTCATTTCAACCCTGAGGTGCAAATATTCTCTTTGATTGGTAATTTTATTTGTCCATTTACTATCCAATACTCTCATTTCTCCTTAAGTTCATCAAGAATTCCCTTCTTTTTATTGAATTTATCACAATACCGTGAGAACAACTTTTTCAGCATAGCTTTACAGCTATTTAAAATATATAGTAATTTAGGTCAGGTTTTCAGAACATTAGTCTATTTATAAGTCACTAAGTGCAAAGAAACAGATTCAGAAAGTTGGCTTCCCTTTTTGTAATTGCCTATTGCCTGCTTAATTTTCTACTTACATTTTTGATAACTGATATTCACGTTGACCCAAGAAACCCATCATAGAAATAAACCCTCCCTATGAACTTTGTTGGGTTTCCATGGAATGAAGTTTGGTCTTCTTCTCAACCATACAGTAGCATATTCTTTCTAAGGAGGATATAATCAAGATAGTCCATAATTGCCTATCAATCTAACAGTATGGCGATTGACAATCTCTTTATATTTCAACTCTAACTCTTTCAGTCTTAAAGATTTGGTGAGGAGAAATCCAAAAATTCTTTTAAAGAGGAAAAAAAATGCTTGCACAATTGCACCCATTGAGACATGTATATATACACAACACACAGAGAAACAAACTTAACAAAGTACTAAGTCTGCCCACCAACTAACTAACTAACTAACACTCTCTCTCTCTCTTAAAGAGAGGGAGAGAGAGGGAGGGAGAGAGAGAGAGAGAGAGAGAGAGGGAGAATCCCTCCTTCCTTCAGCCCAACACTCTTGCTGGCATCCCGGACAGATGAGAGGGACTGCAGAGGGTCTCCTCAAGTCTAGGGCAGCAAGTCATTCGGTGGAAAAGTTGCCTCTTGGAAGGAATGACCCGGCTTGGCTCCCACTTTCAATCTGCCGCCCAATGACCGAATGGAGAAGTGAAGAGACAGGAGAGACGAAGCGAGGCCCAAGCCAGGTCATTCCTTCCAAGAGGCATGTTTCCCATCGAATGACTCGCTGCCCTAGACTCGAGGAGACCCTCTGCAGTCCTTCTTGTCTGGCTGGGATGCCAGCGAGAGTGTTGGGCTGAAGGAAGGAGGGATGCACACGCTCACGCTCTCACTCACTCACTCACTCACTCACTCCCCTCCTCCTCCTCCTCCCTCCCTTCCTCTCTCTCTCTCAAATGGCAAATCTGAGCAGCCGCTGCGGGGAGCCGGTCCCATGCCTTCTCCCAACCCCCACACCCCTTCTCTCAGCTACTTCCTGCCTTGTGATTGCTGTCTCCAGGCTGGCTCTCCCCTCCTATTATCGTGGAAGGCGTCTCACAAAAACCACTGGGCGGCAATTGGAAACTGCTGCATGGTGTTTTGTTGCCACGTGCGCGGCCGCACACCTGCGCAGCTTAGAGGGAACAGTGATTGCAAGCCTGTGGTCTCTATAAGAATCTGAACTACTAATCTCAAAGCAAAGAGGCTGTAGATAAGAGTGGATAAGAATAGAAACCAAAGTGGGCTGGCCTTAGATCTCTTGTAGGAAGGGACTCAAGACTGATTATGTGTTTGACCCCCTCCCTTGGGTTCAGCTTGGTTGTTTCCTATACTTTCTTTACAATGGTAATATGAGAATGATCAATATGGTCCTGAAATCATCCATAATTCTAAAATGTGGGTGTTTACTACCATTTTGCAGCACAAAATATGCCATCTTTGTGAAAAAGAGAATATTTGCTTGTCAAGGCAGTTTGTGGGTTTTTTTTTTTGTTACATTCTACCTACTGGATATACCACAGAGACCTTGTTGCTACTTCTAGAGAGTTCTGGGGACATTGGCATTCTCTAAGACCCTCAACAATTGTAGGGCAGAAAAAAAAGGGTTTGCTGCCCAGGAGTGACAAGGACATAGTTGGTGAGATCACCAAAGGGCAAAACCACAAAGCTGAGGACATGCCAGGCAGATCATTTTGTTTTAATTGCTGCTGAAATGTTATTTGGTTGGTTGTATTTCAAGAGCTAATTATTGACAGTAGATGATAGCACGATGTGGCCTGGGCAAGAGTAAAGAGAGAGAGAGAATGAGAGGTAATGTAGGTAGGAGGAGAGACTAAGGTCAGCTAAGAAGAACTTTGGTTAGGTACTTCTAAGTTATTTTGTGTTGGTGGTTCCTCTTCATTTTTCAAGATTATGGTCATCTGACCAATCTGCCTTCTAGTCTTGTAGTTTAAATATTAAATTGGGTCATAATAAGTCTAAATGCCCAACGAGAAAGCCAGTGGAGTTATTACCAGTTCTTACATAGATGGACCAGCTGAACTTGATCAGATTACATTCTGTGAGTCTGACCAAGTATCAACCTAGATTGGCGGGCTGGATATGCTTTTCGCCGTTATGTTAACTCATAATCTAATATCAGTTTTGAGTTCACGTAACTGATATAGGAGCAAAGAGATAGGACATAGTATTTCTAGTGAATCATTCCTCATGGTCTAGGTCACCAAGGTAGAGTTCCAGGATGATGGAGCTATGAAACTTTTTTGTCCATGCTGAGAAGATCATCTCAAGACTTTATGTCTATTATGAAAACTATGGGACTTTCTAAATCAGCCTAATATATGATATATTTGGAATTTGTCTGTTGTGATTGAGCAGAGAGAAAGGGTATGGAGAATTTTGAAATGCTATTGTCATAAGCCTAACAATTCCATATTATTGCTTCCTTAAACATATTTTTCTGGGATCAAGAGGCTGTCATGAAAAAAAAAAACCACCTGAACTTCTTTAAGACAATACAACAAGTACCAGTCCTGAAGCACCTTTGCTCACTTTGGATCCAAGTATGCCCACTTGTCCTTGCATCACTCACAAGCTTACCTCTCTATTCTTTCCTGACACAGAATCATCTCTGAGCACATAAAGTAGCACTACTTTTAGAGCAGACTGTAAGCAGATCCTACTGGGGCAATCAAACTTTTAAGATTTGAAAATAACATTGCTTGTTGTTATTTTTAAGGCATTTTCTGTGTTTGCTTTTAGTGGTAAATAATTGAAACCTCATTGAAAGTGCTGCAAAAAATATCTGGGAGGTAAACTTAGTGAACATTGATAAACTATAGCAGTTCCCATAATCATAAAAGCATGTGCAGTTTTTGCTTCGTTTATCTTGAACGTTTCCAAGGCTCTTTGCTGTTGTTTTCTCCTGAATTAATATCTGTTGCCACCCGTGTCATTACAAGATTGACTTTTTGAATTTGTCCAGCTAAGTGGCTGATAAAGTACACTTGGGATTCCTCAACAGTAAAAACATAATACTTTTTGGTGATTGGACACTGCATCAAAATCCTATTCATGTTTTTCAATAATTTGTGCATGCTTTTAAAAAGAATGGCTTCTTGTACTCTTGTTTCTACACGTGTTTATTTTCTGAAGTGGTTACTGAAGTATTTTTTATGTCAAGGGTGATGGCTCAGCTTGTATATTGTTGTTTTCAACTCAATTATCTCTACTAATTAGACTTAGTTAACTCAATTACAGGAATGTTGTCTCTTTTGAAAATTACCAGGGGTGGCAAGTGTACAACAAAAGCAATTTAAAAATTAGTGTATTCTTTTTCCCTTATAAAATGTTTTGTTTTCTTAACCATCAGAAAGCCTGAATTCATCACTTGAAAATACTACACGCGGAACTGGTTCTGGAAGTATTTGTCAGAATGGAAGGAGAAGAAAAGAAATAGGAAAATTAAGTTGCCAGCTAGAAAACAAGAACCCAAAGAGAAAGCTGGTGGAAAGAATGAGTGAAAATGTCATATTGACTAATGAAAATGAAACACCACAGCATATATACCATAAGAAACCAAAGATGCAAGTGATATGCCAAAATAGTTTGGACAGCAAACTAAAAGAAACCAGAAAATCCAAAAAGGCTATACCCAAAAATAAGCTTATTATTGGACAAGCGAAACTCACTCAGTTCTTTAGGTTGTAAATGTCAGTGGCTTAAAAAGGCAAAAAGTTGGCTATATTAGGATTTCTATTGCAATCATGATTATGCAGAAGTTTTATAAAAATCAAATCATCAAGTTTTATGCAGAATTCTCAGTTTAATAATGCACTGTAACTTTACACTTGTTTCCACATGTGGCATTCTGACATAGAAATATTTAGAATCCTTACAGTAAACACATAGCAATATTTTAACCACAATTACAATTTTTGTGACTTATCAAGGAAAGGGCTTGTCTCTTCCCAGTGATTCACTTCAGGGTCGTTTTAGGCTTGCCAACAAGGTCGATACACTCTTCCCAGCATACATCTCAGCACTAAAGAAAACACACCAAAATTTTGTGGTTTTGACTCTCACATACGTATTTTTATAAACAAGTTTAACTACATTGTCATCTGTAGTAAATTTTTATTCATTTGAAATTTTAACTCATTTTTTGCTAATAAATATTTAGAACATGCTATCTTTTATATCTTACATTTAACCAGTCACTCTTTAAAAGACTGAGTGGAACCTACAATTTTTAAAGACTGAGAAAAACAAATAAACTTTTCTTTTACAGAGAAGCATATTCTGATGATTGAGTGCTACAGTTGTCCTTTGATAATAAAAGGGTGGCAGCTGAGTATATTTTAATTGTGTAAATACATAGAGATGCAATTGAATATATATGGGTGAATGAAACACTGGTTTATTCTCGACCAGGCTTGAGCTAAAAAATTGGCTGATTTCTAAGGCACTCCAAGTCTTCAGGAGTTTGGTAGAGAAACTTGGCTACCTTTTGTGTGAATGCATTGAAAAAGATGATGGAAAAAAGGCAGCTCACGGGAGAGGAGGGAGAAGTGATTGGGTCCCTCCTGCTAAGCCAAGTTAGGAAAACACTTACATTTGGGCATCTGGACAATAGAACTAACCTGAAGGCATCAATCTGTGAATTCTCTTTCTCTCTGGTTGGATGCTCCTTGCGACTTCCACAACTGGCCTAGCAGCATGAGGATTGCTGACAAATTAAAGTTGGCTTCAAACTGCTGTTGTAACTTATGAACAAACTGCCCAAAAGGAAATGGTGGGCAACAAGTGCCACAGACGTCAGGCAGGTGGAAAGCAAAACTGGAGGGCAAGCTATGTGGCTCTTCTTGAGCCTCCACTGCAATGTGCAAGTGAAAGTTGGGAGTACAGGTAGTCCTCAACTTATGGCCACAATTGAGCCCCAAATTTCAGATGTTGAGGGAGACATTTGGTAAGTGAATTTTCCCCATTTTACAACCTTTCTTGCTACAATTGTTGAGTGAATTCCTGCAGTTGATAAGTTAGTAACCCAATTGTTAAGAGAATCTGGCTTCCCCATTGACCTTGCTTGTCAAAAGATGATCACATGGGACACAGCAATGGCCATAAATAAGAACCAGTTGCCAGCATCTGAATTTTGATCACACGATCATGGGGATGCTGCAAAGGTTGTAACTGTGCAAAACGGTCATAAGTAACTTTTTAGTGTCGTAACTTTGAAAGGTCACTAAATGAATTGTAAGTCAAGAACTACCTGCACTGCAGATCAGCTAGTCACATACATCAGGAAAAATAACCACCTGAGAAATTTGAGCATTTGCCTCTACCTAGATTGCTTCATATCACTGGTGGCCACAGTTATTCATTTCAACAGTTATCATGGTACTATTTCAGCAAATTAAGGTAATATTTCTGTTTTGCAGTAACATGAAAATATAACTTACTATCAAAATCTCTTCTTCCAATAGGCAAGTTAGCTGAGTTTTCATCACTTCCTGTCTCACGCCGTTCTTGTATTGATTCAATATTTTCAACCTCAGCATTTGATGGAAAACTCATAGGTCCCTCCAATTCAAAATAAGGAAGCTTGTTAATACTTAAGCTCTGTGGCTGGCCGTAGTTTATAACATGATGGTTATAATCTATATTCTGCACTCCAAAGAAAAAGTATAGATGAAAATAATGCAAAATTTCCAAAATACAAATATTTTAGTCCTTAACCCACTAATAAGATATTTTCAGAAAAGAGTTGTGTTCTGATTGCAGCATAATCTACCTTGGAAGTTCAGTTTTCATCTTAAAATCAAGAGTCAAACCAGGTTTTTTCAAGACAAGACATCTTAATACATATCCAAGGAATGTTAATGCTAAATAACATTGATTTGTTTAATTAAGTTAAATAATGCCAAGGTCTCCTTAAACATTTTTTTTCTTTGTAAATTTAAGTAGTAATGAAGTTGGTAAGAGCAACATTAGGATTTGTTTTTAAATTAAAGCTGAAAGGCATGTATTTCATTTAAGCTCTTAAGACTGAAAATACAATATTAACATTTTCAAATATGACTCAAAACACAGTATTCTCTTAGCTTCATTTTAGGATGATAGCCACTTCAAATCACATTTCATACTTTAATTATATAACAATAGCAATGCCCTTAGATTTATATACCGCCTCACAGTGCTTTGCAGCCCTCCCTAAGCAGTTTACAGAGCCAGCATATTGTCCCCAACAATTTGGGTCCTCATTTTACCAACCTCAGAAGAATGGAAGGCTGACTCAACCTTGAACCCGTCAGGATTGAACTGCTGGCAATCGGCAGAGATAGCCTGCAGTACTGCATTCTAACCACTGTGCCACCATGGCTCTATTGGCATATCTGAAATAATCTATTCCAATATTTTGTTACACATTTTTCGTTCATCATTTGTGTTACACAATAGCTACACAGAAAACTCACTGAGAAATGTGGATTCCGGTCTTCATCCAAAAACTTGCTGTCCTCCATTTTATAATGCTCAAAAGAAGATGCAGGCAGAGACTTTCCAACTTTGTCACCATTCTGTGTTATCTTTCCAAGACTGAATGTGCTTAGCAGCATATTATCTTCTGCTTTTCGCATAGACTTTGAAACAGAACACAAGGAGCCTTGAGACAAAAGAGAAAAAACCAATAAGAATACATGGGATGAGATACACATTCTCCAGCGTTTAGATGTTTGCATGGAGGTGAACAAACTTTAAATATTACTTAAGTCAGGCTAATTTGAAAATAGCATAAGGACAGGAAAAAGGGTGTTATATAGCTTGCGGAATGAATAGATATCACTTCAATGACTTACACGGTTTTCAAAGAACGATGAGTAAAGAGGACTGACCTTTTGTATATCATTACATGTCTTTTGTTCCAAACCATAGGTGATGAGCTGCTTTTCAAGACGTTCATTATATAATTTGGATTATTTTATCAAGTACCACAGGATAATTTTCTTCTGAATTCTAATTTAATCTTTAAATTCCACTTCACACAGCCTCAGGAAAGAATTAATTTGTGCAGGGGTGGAAAAAGAAAGGCAGACAAACTTCATTATTCGTGCTTTAAAAACTAAGGCTTCTTGAAAAGTAAGAAAAACAGTCTCTGCGAGGAATAGTCTTAAGCAATTATATCTTATCTTAAAGAGAATTCAAACCTCTTCCTACTTATCCATACAAACAGTTTCATAAGTATGCATAAAATAAGTGGTCATGGATATAATTTTAAATACACCACACTTGTGCTTTAATTTTGAAGTAGATGCAGGGCTGAGGTGCTACGGGTTCGCCTGGATTTGGGAGAACCAATAGCCAACGTTATGGCCGGTTCAGAAAATCTCCAAATCCCACCCCTGACTGGCCTCACCCACCACACCCTGCCCCTGCCACCCCACCGTGCCCCTTCCAGGAGTCTCCACGTGACCCATTTTGGATGTGAGGTAAGTACCGGGCCCGCCTGGAGCCCGGGGGAGACAGTTTTCGCCCTCCCAAAGGCTCGAGGAAATCCTCTGGAAGGCAAAAATACCTCCCCCTGCGCCATGGTGCAGGAGGCTGACTAGGCCATGTCCACCCAACAACCGAGCAGAGAACCCATTGCTGAAATTTTTGAAGCCCACCCCTGAGTAGATGCCATGATTCCTGCTTCCTTAGGAGAGAATATTATTTAAACAAACATGAATTGCAAAGCCTGTCTTTGTCTCATAAATGTTCAGAGAAGACATTTAATATGGAAAAAGTGACATGAGTGAGGAATAACTTGGCTGTGTGCCTGTCTCATGCTTTTCTCAAGCTGCTTTGTCTGAGATTTTGAATTGTTCCGTTCTTGCTCCACAAAGGTTTAAATATGACAAAAGGTAGCATGGAGGAGCATTTCTGGAACAGAATTCAAAAATATTGATCTTTATTTAGAATACCCCATCTTATGCAACACATAGTTTTTTATTTCAGAAGCTTGGCTGAAACTCACTCGGATATTTTCAGTAGCAATGTCTGCATTATGAAATTTCCTTAGCATAACTGCTTCTCGGGTTTGTTTCAAGAAAGATGTAAAAATATTTTCACAATCTAGCCTTTCGCCCATAAATCTAGGTTTGTCTCTTGGACTGGTATGTTTGACATACCTTTGAGGTCTTGATTATTTATTGTCCTTTGGTTGTAATTTAGAATTTATCTACATGGACACCTAGAATTAATACCAACTTGATGGCACATTATTATTCAGTTGATTGTGATCTATTTTTGCATTGACTGTTGCTGATGTTTGGAGAGAATAATATTCAAGTATGACAAAGACATAGTTTGTTTTACAAGTTCCTCCTTAGACAACTAGTCACAGATTAGAAGATATCAAACAATAAAATAAGCGAAGGAATATAGGAGTGATTCAAGTAATGACATTTAAATTAACTGCACTATGCTTTGATCAGATATTCACGAATAAATATACATCAGTTTGCACAAATAATGAATCAAGACAAAAGAGGACAAGTAATTAAATTAGATATTTAAGATCTTATTCAATGGGGCTGGGAGGAAAGGAAAACGAGGAGGCTTTCAAACAACCTGGTGGATGGACTTAGATTGGCAATGGATGTACCTTTGGAAGATCAGATTAGGGACAGATCATCATGGAGGATATTTATGTGGTCACTAAGAGTTAACACTGAGTTGATGTGACATAACAAGGATCACAAAACAATACATTTTAAGTCTGAACCTTGTGAAATAGATTACAAACTGTTTGTGTGCATGCTCTAGGAGGGTGTCAAACTCGATTTCATTGAGGGCTGCATCAGGGTTGTGTTTGACCTTGGGGACCAGGGTGGGCATGGCCAGCTCAACATCACTCACATCAGAGGTGCCTGTGGTTGCCCAAGCTCCATTTTCAGCTTCCACAGTCTCCTGTATCCCTCTGCCAGTGAAAACGGAGCTCAGGAGGGCAGCATTTGGCTCCTCCTTTCACTGTCAGAAGCACGTGGGCTCCTCCTTTCACTGGCAGAAGCACATTTGCTGTTCCCAGTGTGGCCCCACGGGCCAGATCTAAGTACCCTGTAGGCTGGATCCGGCTCCCGGGCCTCGGGTTTGACACCCCTGCTTTAGATAAACTAAAGCAAAAGAAGAATGCCAACCATTTCCCACGATAACATTTTGAACATCTATCCTAATTTTAGACAGGACTTCCAGAATCTCTTTGAAGGCCTGAACCTCAGTGATAGGACAGGAACGAAATCAAATAAATTGTTGAGGATGAAAAGGGACTGCTAAAAACCTAGATACAAAAGATAGCAAATTGGATGTCAGAACAAATGGTAAAAATTGCCAAGAAGAAAAGAGACATCAAAGCCAAGAATGACAAAGGTCTCAGGAAGGAACTTAAAGAATTTCAACAGCTGTTAGATGAGAAACAGTTATCTAACAACATCTGTAAAGATACTGAAACTGGTGGCATACACAGAAAAACTAGGAAAGTCTTCTAAAAGAGTTCATATCTTGCAACCTTGAATTGATATGCTAAAGAATGATAATGGAAAGATGGTAACTGATTTAAAAAGAGCCAACAAGGATGGAAGGAGTATACTGAAATTCTATACATTAAAGATGTCACCATCTAAGATCTTATTCAATGGGATATTCTCTACAGGAAATCATTTCTTTTTTTTTTTTTTTAAATATATTTTATTCATTTTTCACATTCCATTTGCAATCACTTATATACAGGGTATTTACTATAAGAAAAGAAAAAAAGAAAAAGGGAATAAAACGAAGAAATAAAAAGGAAACACAACTCATCATTCACAACCCCACCTAACCCTTCCATCCTCCATACACCCCATCTACCCCCTCCAACTTTCCTTTCTCCCTCTAACACTCCCCTCCTACTTCCCTTTCCCCTCAAACCTTCCTTCTCCCCTTACTCCCCAGACACCTTCCTTACATTCCCCTTACTCCTTCCTTACTCCTCCCTCTTCTTTCCCTCTACCTCCCTCCTTGGTGTATGCCTTTATTCGAGTGTTGTTTGATCTGATAAAAGTAAAATGAACCAAGGAAAAAAAAATAAAAGAAAAAAAGAACCACCATATATAAATACATTCTTGTTCTTATTAAGACTATGTTAACACCCCCCCACCCCACAAATCCCCATCCCCAATCCTCCCGACTTCCCAGGGCCCACACCTGGCACTACCTTCTGTCTAAAATATCTTGTATACATATGGATTAAAAAATAAAAGTAATATGTCAAAAGAAAGAAAAACAGAAAAAAAAAGAAGAGAGAAAAGAAAAGAGAAAAGAAAAAAAAAAAGGAAACCACTCTTTGTGTTGATCTCAGCCCCCCATCTTTATCTATGCTTAAATAGTATAAATCATTCTATCTATATTTTATTCTCGTCTCTTACTTCTTTGCTATTTACCCCAACCTTCTGTAGACTCTCCCGTTCCTCTTCCTAAACCTCATGATCCCTTCCGATAAGATTTAAGCAACGTGGTTCATGCCACATATTCAAATATGACTTTACAGAAGAGTAATCAAACTTTCCCTTCTAGTAAAATTTAAACAGCGTAAGTGATCTTTCTTAACCTCCTTTTCAAACAGTAATTCAAAATAATCTAGCCAAGCTTCCCCTTCTTAGTAAAATTAAGCAGCGTAGATCAAATATTACTTTACACAGAAATCAATTTCTATCTTAAGATAATTCCAACCGACTTTCTCTTCTAATAGGATTTAAATAACGTAGTTCATTCCACATGCATTTTACCCTCATCCCTTACTTGTCTGATATTTACCACTATCAAATTTATACTAGCATTTGTTTAAAATCTAACTCAAAGCAATTTCAACCGACTTTCCCTTCTAATAAAAGTTAAATAGCATGGATCATTCCACATATTCAAATAATACTTTCAGCAAGAGTCAGTTAACCTTCTGTTTTAAAGTAATCCCTTCTAACAAAGTTTAAACAACATAAATCATTCCGCATTCTTTTTACACTTATCTTAAGATAATCCCAACCGGCTTTCTGTTCTAATAAGCCTTAAACAACGTAAATCATTCCACATATATTTTACCCTCATCCCTTGCTTGTCTGATGTTTACCACTATCAAATTTATGCTAACGTTAATTTAAAATCTAGCTCAAAGTAGTTTCACCCAGCTTTCCCTTCTAATAAGAATTAGTCCGCTTTTTCTACCGGAGAGAGGTCTCAAACCCCCATTCAGTCCTCAACTTTGGCGAGTATTTTGAAATGTCTAAATTCTCGATCTCCGTTTTTCTGCTTCTCCGAGGGAGGAAGGGCTACCCCCTCCATCTTGCAACCACATGGCCTGCCGTTTGCCTTCTCCTTCCGCTTGTCTCTCCTCTCTTCCAAGCGAGTCAGGAAGTCCTGCCTTCAGAATCCTGCAATAGAAATCTTGAGCCTCCGAAACAGAGTTAAGACGAAATCTTTGATTCTCAAATGTAACCGTGATGCCGGCAGGGGCCTCCCATCTGTATCGAATCTGTTGACTCCTAAGCTCCTTAGTTAAAAAGGTGTAATCCCTTCTTGCTTTCAGCATCTGGAAAGGAATATCTTTGAAGACAATCAGGTCCTGGTCATCAACTCGGAGACTGTTATTATGAAACTTTTGCACAATCGCATTTCTAGATTCTTTTGTAGAGAAATGTATAATTATGTCCCTCGGGAGCTGTCGCTGTTCCGCTATCAATGAGTTCTGGCGATAGATTTTCCGAATCTGCCAATCAAAGTTAAGTCCCGGGCTTCCCACCGCATGGCTGAAGGCTTCAGCAAAGGTCTGTTTCAGATTCTCTTGCTCCTTTTCACGGAATCCTCTGACTCTTATTGCAAATGCCTTCCTATTAAAATTTATCATCATGAGCTGTTCTTCATTGTCTCTAATTTTTTGTTGTAAAATTTGAATATTGGTAGTCAAATTAAAATTAGCCTTCTCCAAACTTTCCAATTTGTTCTCTATTTCAGCAGAGTAATCTGACAGGGCAGACATGGCTGCAAACGTATTCGCCTTCATTTGATTAACTTTAGACTTTAAATCATCATATAGTTCCAATACAAATTCCTTAATTTCTTGTTTAAAGGCATTAAACATTTTAAAGAAATATTCCTGTGTTAAAAATTCTCCAGTAGAGGGCATAGGAGACAAAGGCTGTGGTTCCAGTAAAAATTCTTTAAATTCTTTAGACACATTTGTAGCAAGACGCTTCTTTGACCTGGGTGCCATAATAAATAAACAAGTAAGCAGCGCTTTGCTCCCCTCTATTTCCAAAGAAGAAGAGTTTATTTTGTTAAGGAGCGGTCTGCAGGAAGGTAAAACCGGCTAAGTACATCCACTATCAATCATCCACGGAGAGAAATCGCCATTTTGAAGTCCATTTAGACAAAGAAGTCTCTAAGACAAATGGTGCTGGTATTTAAGATAGTAATAAAAGCATAAATCTCACAGGGGTGGGACCCGCCCGTATCAATTCTAGCTTGAAAAAACTTTGTTTTGTCCTGGGGGGGGGGCTAGCCTGTCTGGGGCTGCCAAAAAAAAAGGCAGCTGAAATCATTTCTTAGCGACCATGAAAAGTTAAGATGGGCTCCAAGAAAGCTACTTATGACTTAGATCTGAAGTTCTGATACCTTCCTCCCCCGCCACTTAATCATGTGATTGCATTTTGGATGCTTAGCAACCAGATCACATTTAGGTGACTGTTATTTATGATTTATTTGGGGAAAATTGGCGTTTTCTTCCAGTTTCCACCCAAAACCGCCAATTATGAATGCTGATAACTTTACAGGCACTGCTTTAATGTTAATGCTTAACATTAAAAATATGTAAAACCAAGTTGGTCATGTGATGACTTGCTTAATGATTTATAATCATAATTCCAGGCTCAATTGTGATCCTAAGTCAAAGACTACTTATAAATACAAGTACTACTACTGTGATCATTACCAAGCTGGAAAGCTACTTGACACATGTGCCAAGAGATTGGTAAAGTTTGGTCAAAATACAAATAAGAAAGAAAGGGCATTTATGTTGTAGAGTGTGAAAATTATCATACAAAATTCTTAATTTCACATGCTAGCAAAATAATGCTTAGGATCATTCAACACAGATTTGAATCTTGTATGGAAACGAAAATTCTAGATGTTCAGGCTAGTCTTAGAAAGACAAGAGACATTATTGTCAATGCAGCCTGGATAGTTTAGAAAGCCAATTGTAAATAAAAAGATGTTGATAGATATCTCATTGATTATAAAGAGATCTTTCATTGTATAACCATGGAATTGTAAAGCCATGGAATGGCTTTGGAATCTCAGAAAATATCATATAAAATCAATATATAAAACAGGAAGCCACAGTCTGGAAGGAACTTGGCAAAAGAGGTTAGCTGCAGGCTGGCAAAGAAGTGAGATAAAACTACCATATTTTTCGGAGAAGGACCTTTTTCCCTCAAAAAAGAGGCTGAAAATCTGAGTACATCTTATAATACAGCATTTTTGGCCTCCAGAAATCCCGCCCCTTCACCAAAATGGCCATGCATAGCTTTTAGGAGGCTTTCAGAGAGCTCCTGGGGGCTGGGGAGGGCAGAAATGAGCAAAAAACGGGCCATTTTATAAGCCTCCTAAAGGCTATCCACGCCCTTTTCTTTGACAAAAAATGGGCCCGTTTTTTGCAAAAAAATGGTCTGTTTTTTGCTCATTTTTGCTCCCCCATCCCCCAGGAGCACTCTACAAGCCTCCTAAAGGCTATTTGAAGCAGTAAGTACTGAGGTACCACTGTACATTGTGAATATAAAACAATATGACCAACATTTGGCAAACAGATCCAAAGGGTGGATCTATTTTATGTTGTTAGTTGTGAAGTCGTGTCTGACCCATCACAGCCCCATGGACCCCATCGATGTCTCTAGGCCTTCCTGTCCTCTACCATCCTCTGGAGTCCATTTAAGCTCATGCCTACTGCTTCAGTGACTCTATCCAGCCACCTCATTCTGTTGTCTCCTTCTTTTACTCTCAATCTTTCCCAGCATTAGGCTCTTCTCCAGTGAGTCCTTCCTTCTCAGTTGGTGGCCAAAGTATTTGAGTTTCATCTTCAGGATCTGTCCTTCTAAAGAGCAGTCAGGCTTTATCTCCTCTAGGACTGACCGGTTTGATCACCTTGCAATCCAAGGGACTCACAGGAGTCTTTTCCAGCATCCATTTTACGCAGAGCAGCAAAATGTAAATGAGGGAAAAGCTGCATATTTGTACTTTCCCTCATCTTCTCTTTATTAGGAATCCCCTGCTTGGCATCTATACCAGTTCCAGAACTGGAGTAAATCTGGTGCCAAAGGAGGGCTATCTGAGGACTAGAAAAACTATTTTTATTCTGCAGAACTATGCAACAACAAGGACACTTCCAGGAAACTTCCAAATCCTTCATTTCTCTGTGGCAGAATTCTGGCATCAGAGGCTTCTGTGTTAGCTAGGAGGGGCTTTTTAAATCAGATCTCCCTCTTTGGATTTGATTCTTTACAAGTAGTCCTCAACTTACGACTGTAATGAAGCCAGCCCATTTATGATAAAACCTGTTTTTGTGACCTTTTTTGTGATAGTTGTCAAGTGAATTAAAGCAAATGCCATGGTCATTAAGCAAACACCATGATTGTTAAGTGAACCAATGATTTACTATGAGCACAGTTTTGCCAAAAACTAGAAGTAAGTGGCAATTTTGACAAAACTCCTAAAACATAGTCATGTGACTTCAGGACTCTGCAAGTTGCCTGAAATTTGGTAACACAAATGCAGTGAAGCCTATTATTGAAACTTCAAATCTGGGTCATAACTAGCACACAAATAAGCTTCATCATAACTTCCAACCCTAACCCAACTTCTGTAGAAGAGATCTGGTCTTTTTGTGCTCCTCAGAAGGAGCTATTGAAGCATATTATTAGATTTATAGACAACAACATCCAAAAGGTGCATAACTATTAATCATATTATTAGATTTATGGACAACAATATCCAAAAGGTGCATAGAATTCTCTCTCTCTCTCTCTCTCTCTCTCTCTCTCTCTCTGTATGTATGTATGTATGTATGTATGTATGTATGTATGGTGTCACAACCCCTGGTATGCCCAAATATGGGAGGAAGCATACTGCTGATGAGAGCTAAATAGCTTGAAATAGATCTGTACTAGTCTCCCTTTATTTATTTATCAGCACAAATGCAACACACACACACACACACACAATCCAAAATAGTTGTTGAATAATATTAGCAAGGTAGCATCCAATACTGGCACATAGGATATAATAGTTTTATCCCAGAGGTCTAAATAATTATTATTTAGCATAATTGCTTTTCCTGTTTAAGTTTCATAAATATTTTTTAGCATGAAGAATTCTAACGTTAAATATTAAACTAAAATTATCCAGTAAAAGTGAAGTTGGCATACTTTTTTTAAAAAAAAGGAGTGACCGTTTTCCTAAAATAAACAAGTAGGGAAAGATCAATATTAATAAACATAGTGTTTAAACAAATGTAGTCTGCATTACCATCTATAGTTTTGTATTTTTTTGTAATTCTTTGCAATTCCCTTTTCTCTGATTTAATCATTTATAGCCTACAACTCTTAACAGGCAGTTAGTACTTTGGAAAGTAAAATATTTCCAAAGTAAGCCCGTTTGTTCTAAGAATTTCTGTCTATGTGCTTATCACAAGTCATTCTTGGTAAAAAAGAAAAAAATCCCGCCTCTATTTGAACCTAAATTCATGGTAGCAAGATAAATTCTGAGTTCTTCTGTTGACGATTTCAAAAGAAACAAATCGGCACAAATGTCATCTCAAGACATATTTTAGGGCTCACTCTCCACCCCCTCCATAATTTAAATATCCATTTTTCTTGCAGTTACTTTTGAGAAGGTGTATTGGAATATGTAACTTATCTTGATCTTGGGCCAAACTGAAAACTGTCTTGCAATCAGTGAAAAACAAGCACTGCTAAAAAAGTATGTTCAGTTTCCTAAAAGTACATGGCAACTACTAAACAGTTGTGGCTAACTATAGTCATTAAGCAGGTCACCATATGACTGCATCCAGTTTTATGACCTTTTTGTGGTGGTCATTAAGCAAATCCATTGTCTGCAATGGGTGTTTTCTTTCCTAGAAACCAGAAGTAAGCATAGCTTTCTAGCCAAAAATTTTGTAATTTGCAATCATATGACACGTAGCAAAATGAGGGCTGGTTGCTGAGCGTCCGAAATGTGATCATGGGCAGCTGTCAGAGTTTTGAATTCAGGCTATAAGTAGCCCTGGTTCTGGTGGATTCCTCTGTAACTTCAAATGGCCATTAGGTAACCTGTCATAACTCAAGACCTACTTGTAGTCACTGCCTATTCCTTCCTGTTGGAATATAGACACACAAGACACCTTTCATATGTTATAACATTCACTAAAGGACAGAGAAAATTCCTTTCTTCAAATATCTACCTTTCTTTAAATATCTTTCTTTAAATATATTGGAATTAGTTTCCAAGAAACAATGGATGGAAACTAATGAAGGAGAGAAGCAACGGAGATACTTCCTAACAGTGAGGACAATTAACCAGTGGAACATCTTTGCCTTCAGAAGTTGTAGCCGCTCCATCACTGGAGGTTTTTAAGAAGAAACTGGACAGGCACCTGTCTGAAATAGTATAGGGTCTCCTGCTGGAGCACTGGGTTGGACTAGAAGACCTCCAAGGTCCCTTCCAACTCTATTCTGATTGAAATACTTGTTCTTTGAGAACTCATACTAAATTTCATATTGCTAAATGACTGAAGATAGGCTAATGTTGGGATGATTATAAGGAAACCTCAAGACGTCAAATTTCCCCACATAGTTTAATATTGCAAAAGCTCTGCTGAATTAAAAGCAAAGATACAACAGCATATTTCATTCTGGGAAGGTCACAAAAAATACTGACTGCAATTCCCTCTTCAGGCTATTGTCACATGCAACATATACTGAAATAGAAGTTTGTGAATTTACATGGCATTCTGAGGTTATGGTGACTCATTGGACCAGGTTTGTATTATATTTACTTTCTAATTAGGGACAATTCAAGAATCCATGTTTGATAAATAGGTCCGTATATTTTGGAGTATAAGACACACCTTTTTCCCTCAAAAAAGAGGTTGAAAATCTGGGTGCATCTTATACACTGAATACAGCATTTTTTTTTTTTTTGCCTCCTGAAACCCCGCTCCTTCACCAAAATGCCGTGCATAGCCTTTAGGAGGCTTTCAGAGATATCCTGGGGGCTGGGAAGGGCAGAAATGAGCGAAAAATGGGCCTTTTTTTGCTCAAATTTGCCCCTCCAGCCCCCAGGAGCACTCTATAAGAAACCTAAAGGTTATGCATGCCATTTTTTGGAAAAAAATAGGCACATTTTCACAAAAAACGGACCATTTTTTGCTCCTTTTTGGACCCTACCCCATCCCCCAGGAGCATTCGACAAGCCTCCCAAAGGCTATTCATGCCCTTTTTTTGAAAAAAACACAGCCCAGTTTTTGCAAAAACGGGCCATTTTTGGGAGGTCTGCAGAGTGCTTTTTTTTTAATTTGCCTCTTCAAAATCTTGGTGCATCTTATACTCTGGTGCATCTTATACTCTGAAAAATATGGTAAATGATTTGATTTTAATTAGGTCAGGAGACTCTCACATCAGAAAGAAGGAAGCAGGGTGAGAAAGGAGAAAAACAGTTCTTACAGACATGTTTTTCTCCAGCATGTTTGACCTGATAGATGTGAAAGTGAGAGACAAGTCATGATGGCAGAGAAGGTGACAATAAAATAATTTAAACGAGACCTAAGGGAGTATTTACAATTTGTACAAAAACTTCTATTTTGGCATCAAGGTTTCTAAGTGCCCACTGACAGAATCACACTGATTTAGCTGAATAGGAGCCATTGCAGATCAGGTCCATTACTAAAGCATTGTTTATTAACCTAGCTCATATGGCTATCCAAGTCGCACATGTCTCTGGCCAGTTTACAACATTAAAAAATCCATAATCTAAAACCTCTAAACCCCAACACCGAAACCAGCCACTTGCTCGGCCTGATGATAGAAACATGTGTTCAGGACCTTTAAGATTCAAATATATAGAAGGGACATTTTTATATCAGAGCTGTTGGTGTTGGGGCAATTTTAAGATTATTATATGTGGCAATTTACAGAATTCAGTCCTATAGTGATTAAGAAGGTGCCTTTTTTCTGTTTAACGTGTAAATTGTGTAATTATATTATTTAATGTATAAAATGTGTAAATTACAGAAAAATGTACAAATATACCTGCCACCAATACTGATTAATCCAGGACTACTTTGATTTGGAAGATGCAGTTCTATATAGTCAAGTCAGGATAAATCTGGGAATCAGATGTTTATCTCATTCCAAGCAGCTGCATCATACAGTATGTACAAAGGCAGTGACTAGCATACTGGGAAAGCTTTGATGAGACAAACATTTGCGGATGGGATAACACCAGTGGTGGGTTCCGGATCCCGTTCCATACTGGAACGGTATCTGGTGCTCCGGGTAGGCTCCGGTATGCCTGTACCAGGGTGTACCCCCTGCAACCCACCACTGGATAATACTGTCACATGGGCCCCCAGCTGTTTATTCTGTGAGGCACATTTGAAGAGGCAGCAGGACAGGGACGATCTCTTAGGATCTCTGTGGAGGTACATGAAAGCCAAGATTGAATTAGAAGTTGAAGGAATGCTTAACTTTTGCAAAAGCAGAAAAGGAGGGAAACTTCTAAGAAGTATAAATAGCAGATGCTTCATTTATTAAAAACTTATGATTCATGGGCATTTTACATGTTTCTCTGCCTGGAATTAGACTATCCTTGCCCTCACCAATTTTGGACAATTTTGAGAGGTTCACAGAATGGTTTTGTCTGCCAGTTACAAACCCATCTGATGGTCATGCTGTCTATCCCACATTTTTCTTGGTAAGCTAAAAAATATGGGATAGACAGCATCACTACCAGATGACTTTGTAATTGGCTAACATCACCACTAGATGGCTTTGTAATGCTCACAAATCATACTCAATGAGCAGTCCTACATCTACATGGAGGGAAGTAAGCAGTGGGATACCACAAAGTTCTATCTAAGACTCAGTACTCTTCAATATTTTCATAAATGTCTTAGATGAAGGAATAGAAGGGAAGCTCGTCAGATTTGCAGATGACACTAAGCTGGAGGGAATAGCCAAAACCCCCGAGAGGCAAGCTCAGGATCCAAAAATATCTTGACAGACTTGAACAATGAACTCTATCCAACAAACTGGAATTTAATTTGGAGAAAAGCAAGGTTTTACATTTAGACAGGAAAAACCAAAGCTACAAGTACAGATTAAGTGAACCCTAGCTCAGAAACAATAACTGTGAGAGGAACCTTGGAGACATAATAGATGATCACTTAAATATGAGCTAGCAGTGTGCAGCAGCAGCCAAAAAAGCTAATACAATCCTTGGTTGTATAAACAGTGGCATAGAATCAAATCATGTGAAGTATTGCTACCATTTTATAAATCCTTAGTAAGACCACACATGGAATACTGCATCCAGTCTTGGTCACCACATTACAAAACAAACTCTCAGACTTTAGAAAAAGTGCAGAAAAGAACAACTGAAATGATTAAAGGCTTGGAGACTAAAACACATGAAGAATGGTTGTAGGAATTGGGTATGTCTAATTTAATGAAAAGAAGGACTAGAGATGACAAGATAGCAGTATTCTAGTATTTGAGGGGTTGTCACAAAGAAGAGGGGGTCAACTTATTTCCCAAAGCATCAGAAGGCAAGACAAGAAACAATAGATGAAAACTAATCAAGGAGAGAAACAAATGGAATTAATGAGCAACTTCCTAATAGTGAGAACAATTAACCATTAGAACAGATTTCCCTCAGACATTGTGGGTGCTTCAGCACTGAAGGTTTTTAAGAAGAGCCTGGACAGCCATTTTCTGAAATGGTATAGGATCTTCTGCTTGGAGGCTGGAATAGAAGACCTTGAAGGTCCCTTCCAGCTCTAATCTGATTATAACTCTTTTTTTCCTTAACAATTGTGCTGAGGAGGATTTCACTGACCCTACTTTCTATTTCAAAATTAGGTTTCATGGCAGAATTTCTGTGCTGCCACAAATTTTGTATCAGGATTTCTTGACTCTGCTAGAGACAAGAGGTGGAAGTAGATATGTAGGAAAAAGCACCGACTATGAGGCACTTTAAAAAAATATATTTGGCAGTGAGGATCAATACTGTCTGATCCTCACTTTGATCTCTGATCTCAGACTCTGGTTTTCTACGATTTTCTTCAGAACTGATATCATCTATGTTGCGTATCCAATTTTACAGTATTTTCAAAATGTTATTGTTCTACTACGTCAAAACAGAAACATGATATATCACGAAATTCTTCATAATCTTCAGAGGATGTAGGATTTATAAAGATATTAAGAAAAAGAAAGGCACATATTTTTTGTGAAATATGTTCCATTGACTTCTCAGGAATCAATGATGGGAATTCAAATTATAAAACATATTTTTCTCCGATTCAGGATATTTAACCTAGAGAATTGTGTGGCTTTACTCTCAAATTGTGCTTAAGTAATGATTGGCAAGTAAAACAAAGTTCTAAAGCTGTTATAGAAAAAACAACATGGGAAAATTTATAGTGCTAGTTGTATATTTCATTTAGCAGATCCAGCAGCAAAATACGTGGCAAAGTTTCTTTCCTTTGATCCATTTTTTTTCTATTGGATCTTTATAAAGATTTTGAAATAAATGCTAAACAAAAATAATTTCCCAGAGAAGATATTTCCTTTTATAATGGTCAGAAGAGTTCTGAAAAATACTGCAACTTAATAGGTAAGTATGAAAGGCTTCATTCTTGGAAAGACTATTTTTCTATTTTATTGTGTTGAGGAATGAACCTATAGCACTAAATCTTCAGAAAATAGGAGAAATGGATACATATCATGGTACTATAGACTAGCAAATGTATCCAGGTTAATCTAGACTTAGTACCTAAACTAAGGTACATTTCTGAATGCAATTATAACTGATTTAGGAGCTTATACAACTTACGCACTACTCTATTTTCAGAACTGTCAGTACAGTATTATGAAAATCTCAAGCTCCATATGAGAAGACACTACCCATCCAGAATCAAAGAAGAATTATCTCTGGACACATATTGTTTCAGAATCTAAAATTTTAGAAGATGTTTCTTGTTTCTTCATATCTAGACCTCAAGATGAAGGCACCAAGTTACACCTTCTGCTTTATTTGGGATACTGCATTTTTGCTGCATTTTTTATCTTGCCAATGGATAACTTCCTTCAGAGGCCTCATGTAGATGTTAAACAGCAGCATAGAGTTTCCCTTGTAGCACCATGTAATATAATCCAAGGTCTTGATTTTTTTCACTCACCAAAAACAACTGGAATTGGCCATTCAGAAATGAAAAGAACCAGAGTGCAGTCTTCCACCCAACACATACACTTATCTAACTCTCGCATTTCATCCAGGACAATACCTTGGCTTATGGTATCAAGAGGTCCAGCAAAACTAGATCAGTCACACTCCATCCTGAGAAAAAGCACAAAGTAAGAGCAACCAGGTCTGAATCCTGACCATATTAGTTCTAGAACGGGGGACTGACTGACTAGAGAGACAAGAAAATAATTTGTAGAAGAAGATACAGGCAGCCTTCTAATTAATGACCAAAGTTAAATTGGATCCCTCCTTTCAAAGCTGCCTATGACAGGGGTCCCCAGCATCCAGGCTACGGTTGACTAATAGGCCAGGGCCTATTCAGAACCGGGCCACGCAAGAGGTGGGTGAACACACACGCCGCGTGTGTGTAGCCCCAGTTGACCGAGTGATGGGTGCTTGCACTTGCAGCGTCTCTCGTGTGAATGGTGGACAGTTGCTCTTGCACTTCCACTTGCCCGTCTGCCATGTACCCCATTGAAGCTCTGCACACATGCAAAACCATTCCCTCTCCCTCCCCTGCTGGGCCACCAACCACTTATGACACAATTACAAGGGCTGTTCCCCTTGCTGCGGTCATGTGATTGCATTTTGATTGCCTGACAACTCACCAACCTTTATAGCCATTTGCAGTGCCCTGCGGTCACATGATCATGATTTGGGGTTTTTTTGAGGGGGAGGGGTTTGCCAGTTTCTGATGTTTGCTTCCAGTTTCCAGCAAAAAAACACCTATTGGGAAAATGTTCAGGCTATAATTTGGAGTGTCTTTACATATGATTTAAGAGTAGGTTTTATTTTATGCCTCCCAGACACTTTGTGTGAAATGAGTGGCCTTAAAAATGTGACAACTAAGTTGGATCAAAGCTCCAGTTGGAAATAAAGTTATGCTTCAGGTACAGCTAAGGGGTTACTTGTCTCCCATAACATGTTTCCAGCTGATTTGATAATCTGCAAGCTTGGCTCACTTCAGATTCCTTCAGTTAAACAGTGTCATCTCTTAGAACCCTGGAAGCATGTCTACATCTGCCCTCTGAAATGAGATTCAAATAGAATCTGAATAGAATAGAATTCTTTATTGGCTAAGTCTGATTGGACACACAAGGAATTTGTCTTTGGTACATATGCTCTCAGTGAACATAAAAAGACAACATAAAAAGAACAAACTCCACTGTTGTTTAGCAGAGTCCTGAAGACCTGACTCTTCACCCAGACCTTCAGTGGGGGAGAATGACAACCTTCATTCAATTTTTCGTCTTTTTTTCCTTATTTGTTATTATGTTTTTATTATAATTTCTTTGATTGTTGTGAGCCACTCAGAATTGTTAAGAGTTGAGTGACATACACATTTAATAACTCCTCCTCCTTCTCCTCACCATCATGCGATCCAACATTGCTTTCTCAGGTGAATCTATGAGCAGAGGGCAACTGATAGTACTTTGTTGGGCCCTCCTCATAGCTGCCCACGCTGCAAGTTCCTGTTGGGTTACATGATATGCTTCCAGGTCATGTTTATGCATTTGCATGAGCATTGCAAACTGATCTGATGCTTATGGACTTGCATAATGTTCTTTTTTTAGACTATGCTAATTGTTCTATCTTTCCTTCAACCTGCAGCTTCCTTGGGCAGACACGTTCTCAACTGAATATTCATCTTCACAAACTACTTCACATGTTATCTTACATGTTACCTTGAATATTCTTTTTTTAAGATCTTCATACTTGCAATTCTTGTTGTATTTTTATTGTACTGAGCAGCTGTTTACATCTTGATCTCTGTAGTAAACAAACTTCAGTGTTATTAGATGATAGACTCATCACCTAGGAAAACTCATCAATTTCTAATTATCAAAATGAGTAAAATACATATATTGTACAAATACAAATACATATATCGTAGATTTCAAACATTTGTTCCAGATTTTAGTTATCATTCACTGAATGTAACTAAAGGCAAGTTTACTTAAAAGTAATTCCATGTGCAGAAACAGAACAGATAGAAAAAAATCTGGATCTTTTCCAGCTGAATTTTCTTTTTCCTCTACAAGGCCATCTACTACTTTTGATATAATTAAAGAAAGGAGATAAATGTTTAATAATTTCATGAAAATCTAAGCTGTTTTTTTTTAAAAAAAAGGAGGTCTGGTAATGTTAATCTGGCTGGTAGTCAAAGCTTCTCTATAAGCCAAAAAGAAAAGAAAGACCTGGCAGGAGTATTTCATTTTTCTACCAAAAACTCTAAAGACTAGAGTTGATTTTTTACAGATGATTTGAAATTGTGTTGAGCATTGCAAACAGCAAAGGGCAGCTGGGAATAGGTGAACAGTCCAGCTTCCAAACATAATTTATTTGAAAATTCAGCATTACTATGAAGAGTTCTTTGTCCTAAAAGCAACACTCTGATTTTAGTAGCTGATGAGTTGGGCTTTTCAACATTTTACATACTTAATTTATTCAGAACATAGGGGAGAGATTTTAATGTAAAGGCTTGCTACTTTTTTCACACCACATTTTAGGCAGTAAAATCAGCATTTCATAAGCGACTATGTAAAATTGCAGCTGACAGCTCATTTCTAACATTTTGGAACAGCCTCGTATTTTTCAGCAGTTTTGGGACATATTTTCTATTGGTCTAAATTTAAATGGCAAGAAACAGTAGCTTCTGTCTGCGAGAATAGGAATAGACAACGGAAAGAAGCAGTGGCATTATATAATTTGCCCAGAGTTGTCTGAGACTTGGGTGGCCTTCAAATTTAAATAAATAAGAAGCAATAGCACACATTTTGCAATGGAATAGTATAAGGATGGTTGAGCTTGAATATCTGCCATTCCAGTTATGTTTTAGGTAGAATAATAAATTGCAAAATTCTCATTTTAGTTGTACTTAGCCTGCTTCACATTAAATGAGCAAAGAAAGCCCATAAATAGAGATAAGTTTCTCAAAATTGTTAGATCTAGCATGAAGAACAAGATACCACCAGCAGGATAGTAAGTTACATATAAACATGCATTTGTAACATGTTCATTTTTCACTGGTTTAATGTTTTCTTTATATAGTTACATTTGTGTATGTGCAAAAACATTTTATTTCTAATATGTTTTTTTTTAATTAGGGTTTATAGATAACTTGCCTATCCTAGTATGTCATGATATGTGTACTGACTTAGTATCTTGGTTTTCACTTAAAGATAATGCTGAAGGGTCTTTTCGTTATCTTTAAATATCCATAGCTTTTTATAGAGATATGCTAATAAATAATTGTGTTTTGGAAGAAGTCTACTGTATGCTATTGTCTTCATATAAACAAAGCCTTCATTCTCAGGTAACAAAATCACAATTAAAGCCATCCCAGAATCTTCTGGTTTTGCTTAACTCCTATAGGTATCAATGTGTCTGCTGATATCTCCTGTTTTACTGCAAAGTTCCTGCCCCTCTCAATTTCCAAAGAGATTCACTCTAGACCAGGTTTTTTTTTCCAATTCTCTTTAAGCCACAGAAATACTTAGGAAAATATATATATATCAAAATCCCTGATCAAGGGGGTGGATTTCTGAATATTAGATGGCAAGCTATGCCTTTTCCGCTGTAATTTAAGGGTTAAAAACAAACAAAAACAAAAGGTCCTTTCTAGAGAGGTTTGGTTTTTTCACCATTTACTCACAAAGAGTTCATTCAAATCATCATGGAATCCCTGTGTGTTTAAACTTTGGCTATTTTGAGTCTGAATAGCTATATTTACACTGAACTATAAACCAGCTAATCACATTTTAGCCAAGTCTACTTTGTAGATTCAACCTTTGGCAGTTAGGTTCAGTGTGTTAATGAATACAGAAAATTGGCTTTAATTGGATAAACTAACGTTTGGCTACACACGGATAGTCATTCTGTGTAAAGGTAACTAATTGTTGTACAAATGAAATCAACAAGGTTAATGATGTGGTGTCACATAGATAATAATAATCAAAAGGAATTCACCTTTTGGATAGGAAAACAGTACAAAGGAACTTGAGTCATGTGGGATCATAAATCATCTTGTCTCAGGAGTTATGGAAAAAGTCAGGAATTTGGGGCTTTTCTCTAGGGCAAAAGACTTGAAATGATATGGATTTCAGGGGAGATATAATTTCATAAGTCATGACAGGCCATAGAGGAATAAATGTCTCTGAGATTCCCAAAATAATTTTGCTCTAATAGTGCAATATGAAGTTTTTGGATGTTAAGATAGAGCAGAACTGGGCAGAAACAACCAGAGAAAGTAGTTCCAGATCAAAGCTGTGAAAGACTTTACAGATGACAAGCAACACCTTGAACTGCACTCAGAAGCCAACAAGGAACTAAAGTGGGTTGAGAAGTAGAGGTGTCACATCAGTAAAACAACCATAATTGTGAACTACTGAATTCTGATTCATCTGAAGCTTCAAAGTGGTCTTCAAGGCAACCCCAGGTAGAGCATGTTGCAGTAAATCTAAATAAGAAGTGACTAAGACATGAGTGACTGCAAAAAGGGCCTCTAAGTCCAAAATCAATGAACCACGTGTATTTGTGCGAAGGCACTCCTGGCCAAAGTTGTACTTCAAAGTTCAACAAGAATCCAGAAGGACTCCTAAACTATGCACAAATTCCACCTGACAACCAATACTGGAAAGTTTCTGGGAACCAAGGGCCTTAATATTCCTAGCAACTCTTCTATGCAAGAACTTTTGTTTCTGCTCAAGATAAAATTAAAGAAGCTGTTGTCTGATCATGTTCAGCTCAGACTGAGATCAATGACACTACCATCAGCTTTCATCTCCTCCTCTGCCATTAACCGCAAAAAAATAATCTGGAAGCAACGGAAAACCTTCTGTTCAGAATTTTTACTTGGCACACTGCCTCTTGAGCCCCATAGATGCATTGCCGATTATGACTTCAGTGTCAGATGATGCTAATATAAGTTCACATGTTACATTAAATCACGAGGCAGTTTGCTTCTTTATGGCATATGTGTCTGTGTGTGTCCTGTATACAGGCATTGTGATTGATTGATCACAGTTTATGCTTAGAAAGTTGGGCACACTGCCAGTTACACTGAAGTTAAACAAATGAAGGCTTACATATAAAAAAAAATTAAAATTTTACCACCAAAGATAACCATCAAAGCTTTCAATTTATTCCTAGCTATACATCTACATCCTCGGTCCGTGATGGCAAACCTATGGCACATGTGCCAGAGGTGGCACACAGAGCCCTCTCTGTGGACACTTGCACCGTCGCCAGCTGCTCTTCTGGTTTTTTGGGCAGCTGGTCTTCCTGGGTTCCAGACCACCTGAAAATGGCCCTTTTTGGGGACAAAACCAGCCCCCAAATGGCCTGAAAACACACCCCAAATGGCCTGAAAATGGCCTAGAAAACGGCCTGAAAATGGCCTAGAAAACGGCCTGAAAATGCTCCAAAAACAGGCATGCATTCACCGACTAGCTGGCCTTTGGATTTCCGGTGCTCTCCTGTGCATGAAAACTAGCTGGCTGCACGCATGCACATGTCAGAAACCTAAGACCACCTTGCACATGCACCGGTCAGCTGGTCTTCGGGTTTTTGGTGCTCGGGCACATGCACATGTGTGCACGTACGTTCCAGTTAGGGCATTCGGTGCCAAAAAGGTTCGCCATCACTGTCCTGAGTACTGTATACATCCAACCTAATTCATAATAGCTGTCGTTTGTGCCTATAATGTATTATCTCCCTTTTATTCTAGTTATAAAGAAAAAATGCTTTGCTAATTGTTCAGGTTAGATTCCTCCTGCCCGGACAACGCATACAGTATATTCTCTAATAACGCACACATGCTGGATGCTTTCACCTTCAACAAAAGGTGCAATTTTATTTTTGTAAGTATAATTTAATCAGGGAAACCACAATGAATTTACTGGGTAGCTGAATCTTTCTAATATGTGTCTAGACACATTTCTGCTCGGTCCAAGCTTGACCTGAAATAACAATACAAATGGGCTGAAGAGGATCTGCAAAGACTTTACAGCTAAAGTTGCACAGGTAAAGCACTTTATCTTGGGGTTTTTTTTGACTCATGAGTTGAAATGCAATGAGAATAATCCTATAATCTTGAACTGAAGGGTTTTTAAAAATCATAAATGTACACTTTAACAAACTGTAGCCAGATAATACAATTGCTTAGTTTTGAAAGTAAGGTAATTAAACAACAGGAACATAGAGCTTGGTTTATTCTTTAATAGCAGCAAAGAAATCTCATTTAAAAGTTTGCTTTTCTTTCCCTAGGTGACTCAGATGACCAGCCATTTGAGGAAGGGAGAACATACAGATGTGCTATTGCACAACAACATTTCTGGACAATGGCCCTAATTTAAATTATATTTGGCAGGACCAAGATGTGTTTCCTGTTTGGTGAATGCAGAACATAGTGATGCCAGAGTTCTCAGTCAGCACTTTTCTAGCAGCAGTGGATTCTAGAGTGAAATGGAAGTGGCAATTGGCACCATAAAAAACAGGAATTTTGAACACTATTATTCCCTTGGTGCATCTCATCAGCAGACTACATGATGCAAATGAGTTTCTGAGGACCCATCTGCTGTAACCTTGTTGGGAAGTCAAAAGCATGAGAGAAGCATCTGGTGGAGTTTCCACCCCCACAATGGTTTCTTCCCAATTTTTGTATAGGGACATTGTTTTCTAACTATACTTATATTAATCTACAGTTTATAAACCCATTTTAATCAGAGTTACAAATTGCAGTTTGAGGTAAACCATGGTAAAATTGCTGGCACACAAATAATGATCGCCTTCTCAAAGAAGGTGCTATTAAAGTCCTGCTTTTCCAAAACAGTCACTTTGAAATCTGCTATGGAATCTCCTGGAAGGATGAAATGTTCTGATATTCAGATGTCCTTGTTTTGAAGGCTGATTTCAAATGTTCATCCTTTAATTCTTTGGTGCAAAGTTCACCCCATTTGTTCTATGCAGAACTCAGAGGGACATCGATGGCAGATGATGGTATGTTGAAGGTTCCTCTAATCTTGCCTGTGTATTTGTTGGGGCCTGAGATGGCACTGTGGGTATAGATGTGAGGCAAAGTAGTGATCTGGGCTTGTTGCTTACTCCAGTTCCCATGTTGGTATCATTATCCTGTTGTTGCTTGTTGCCAGGGGTGGGCTGCTGAGGGTTCGGAGGGGTTCGGGAGAACCTCTAGCTAAGATTCTGTGCAGTTCGGATAACCCCAAATCCCTCTCCTGGCTGTCCCCCCTGTTCCCCCTTCCCAGGAGTCCCCAAGCGGCCTGTTTCAGATGCAGGTAAGTGCAGGATGTGTGCGAAGGCTCAGGGAGGGCAAAAAACAGACCTACAGGAAGTTTGGGAAAGCTGAAAACAGGGCCATTTCTGGTCTCCAGAGAGCCTCTGGAGCTTGGGGAGGCTGTTTTCACCCTCACAGAAGCGAGGAAAGCTTCCGGAGCCCGGGGAGGGTAAAAAAGCCTCCCCCACCATGGTGCAGGAGGCTGACTAGGCCACGCCCACCATGGCCACACCCACCCAGCAACCAGGCAGAGAACCCCTTGCTAAAATTTTGAAGCCCATCCCTGCTTGTTGCTTTTGAGAATCTGCTTCAGTTTGTTTTGATGTGATATTTGCCTTCGTCTCAATGCTCAAGAAAGTGCAATGTCATTGCCCAGTATGGACTGTAGCTTTGAACTGTCTGAGCTGTATTTTTTTAAAAAATGCAGTACGTTAAAAAAGAAGATTGATTCAGTAAACCTTAGCTAATCAAATAAGAGTTTGACTTAATGTGTGGCCTATGAATCCTGATTCCCTGTAGCCATCTAAGACCATCTGCAACACTTAGGGACCTGGGAGATGTTCTCCTTCTATCCAAGGCAAACACTAGGCAGGAAAGAAAAAGTGGATAAACCAATGATTCAGAACAATAGTTATCAATGGTTATCATGGCCAGTGAGAAGCTTTAATTTGATTTCAGTTTGATTTAATTATGGCAATTTTCCTCTACTTTGTGTTCCCCAATTGTGATGAACTCTCTCTCCCAGAATTCCTGACCAGTTTTCCTTGTGGAAAGTTAAATCAAGATTTCTTAGCAGATATTTAAGGACGTCAATGCTTGTTGCTGTGGCTCTCTTGACAACCATTCTTTCAACCTCCTCTCTAGTTAATCTGGAACTGGCTCAGTTTGGCTCCAGTTGCAGAAAATAATATATGGTCATAATGCTTTGTGAGAACAACTTCTCTGAACTTATAGCCAGGTCAGTTTGACTTTGGCCACACACCAAATTGTTAAAAGCATTCTTATTACCGTGACAACTTCTTATAAACTCCATCCAAAGGAGAGAAATGGAGGGGAAAAGTAGGATAGCTAAAATAATTTTAGAGTTTATAAAAATCTCTTACTCGCCAAATAATGATGGTTGATGTCACATAGGCAGTTTCCAAAGTACACTGGTTCATTGGGGGAAGGCTTGACTTTCTAGGGATGCAGAATATTTTCTGAAAAAATAGATGAGGGAGAGGAAAACTGAAAAACCCTTTCTGCAACTGTTGTGGCCTGTCGGCCGCTGTTTCCCCCCTGGCACCCGAATCAGATGAGGAGGAGGCGTGGGAGTCAGAGTCAGCATCGGTAACCTGAAAACTCCGAGGGGGAAGAGGGAATGGAGCTGTCAGAGACAGAGGCAGAGCCTGGGCCGTCCATCAGCCCTCAGATGGAGAGTCAACAGCCCCCAGGTCTGGAGCAGGGGTGGGATTCAAATAATTTAACAACTGGTTCTCTGCCCTAAAGATTTCTTCCAACAACTAGTTTACCAAACTGCTCAGAAACTTAACAACTGGTTCTCCCGAAGTGGTGTGAACTGGATGAATCCCACCACTGGTCTGGAGGTAGCTGATGAGGAAGTGGGGGAACAGCTGGGTCCAGTGCCTGATGTGCAGATGCACAGAAGGCAGAGGAGAGGAGAGCAATGGAAATCTGTGGGCCGATCCTTGGGACGGAAGAGCCAGTGCTGCTAGAGAAGCCCCACCCTAGCTCTGGGGATAAAAGCCAGGGACAGAGATGAATAGGTGTGGCAGACAACTATTCATCTCAATGCTGGACAGACTTCAAGCCTGCGATGAGGACTTGCCGGGACTGCTGATGCTTCTAATAAAGCAATCATTGATTTAACTACAGAAGGTTTGTCATTTTTGGGGAGCTGGGTCAGAACAACCTTATAAGCACTTTGAGTGCAAAGAAATCCATTGACAACGAGATGACGGGAATAAGATATTTAGGTATGAAAGAGAATAGCATGTTTTAGTTTAGGTATGCCATTTTCTAATTAGCTTTGAGAAACTTTTTTACTTGCCATCTTCTTTTGTGTTTTTGATGGTCAAGCTAGGATTGTTGCAGAAACAGGCAAGATGGAGACATTTATGTACAACAAAATGCTGAGTCTCCTCCTCAAGTGTGTGTATCAGTGTGTATTTGTGGGGAGGACGCAAAGGATTTTCTAGCTCAGACCCGAGGCAACTGGGCGGAGAAATAAACCCCCGGAGACGAAACTCCACACGGAACACTTCCTCCCTCCCTCTGTCTCTCTTTGAGATTGATCAGATTGTTGAGCTGCAAAACACCACTGGTGGTGGAGAGAAAGTGATAAAAAGATTGGAAGAGCTTCATCTAGAACATTTCCAACATTTTGCTGGAAGACTAGGAGTTTCATCTACCCGTAGCCTGAGGCGTTGTGCCAGAAGACATAATAGAAGGAGGTCTATTTTTCTTTTTTTTGTAATAAATGGCACCATGTTAAAGCATTAGCATATTCTGGAAAAAATAATGGGAAGGCTAAGCGAACATTTGGACTTTCTACTAAATTGCAAGGCTCCCTAATATCAAAGCAGAAGGCTTTGATTTCCAAGCAGACTGCAAATGCTATCATTACAATCAGCACCAATTGTTTCTGGCTTATTCTGCAATTGTTCAATGACAGCTGGTTGTTCCCATTCCTCTACAAATAAGCATCAAAGTCATTTTAAAGACGATTCAGCAGTTTGTCTGCAAAGTGAACATGTCAGGCTTGAATGTCTGGGTGAACTCAGGGGAAATTAAACAGAAGAGCTAACAAAAGAGCTAATAACAGAGTAGGTCATTTAATCCAACCCCCTGTTCAAGCAGGAGACCCTTCACCATTTCTGACAAGTGGCTGTCCAGTCTTTTTTTGAAAGCCTCCAGTGATAGAGCACCCACAAATTCCTCTTTAAGGCATCAAGTCCTGACAGTCTATCTTGGAGAGGAATTGATAGTGCTTAAAAAGTACTTTTTCAATCCAGAACCTGGGCCCTGAAATCTTGCTAGCTAATGGCTACATGACATTAGAGAAATTAGGTTACACATGTTGAGAAAATTTAAATCATGACAGAGTTGGGTTAGAATGGCACTTTTAATTATGCATATTCTCCCTCTCTCCCTCTCTCTCTCTTCCTCCCTCCCTCTTTCTCTCTTTATCTAGATCTATACTATGTCTGTCCGTCTGTCTGTCTGTCTGTCTGTCTGTCTGTCTGTCTGTCTGTCTGTCTCTCTCTCTCTCTCTCTCTCTCTCTCATCTACCTCCCTCCCTCCCTCCCTCCCTCCCTCTACTTCTACCTCTACCTCTACCTCAGGGGTGGGTTTCAAAAATTGTTCGAACCTACTCTGTGGGCGTGGCCTCCTTTGTGGGAGTGGCTTGCCACCCATGTGACCGGATGGGAGTGGCCTGCCACTCATGTGACCTGGTAGGAGTGGCCAAGACGATGTTATTACTAGATATTACTAATTACTAGATATTATTAATATTACTAGATCATTATTAATGCGTAGATAACTGCGGGACATTACACACCCACCACGCACACACACAAACTATGACAGTGCCAGGAAAACACCAAAAAATAAGAATCCCCCCCCCAAGACTGCCAATGAAACCATTTTTTCCCCTAAGCCTAAGGATAGGAAAGAATACTGGAATAAAAACCATCAAGGCAATGTGGAAAATTATAAAGGACAGGCGCTCACAGAACCATCAACCACCTCAGAATTACCTAAACAACGAGGGTGAAACACAGAAAATCTAGCAAAGCTGCCTTGCACCAACTTAGCCTGCCCATAGAAAAGCAGCCACCTTGAGACACATAAACCATGCACCAACCTGTACATTTAAAACAACATATTGCATCACAAATAAAACATTTGCAAAAAGGAATAACATTTCTTGTAATAAACATTCCATAAACAATAAATAAAAAAAAATTCTCTAAAAATAATTAAAAAACCCACGTTCAGAGAACACCAAAGGACCCCACAGTCCTCTCCCTCCTTATCTTTTTCTTTTTTGTCCTAACTTTCTCCTCTTTCCTCCCCCCAACCCCACTTCCTTCTAGCACTGATGATCTTACCTAGTTTGGTAATGAAAAGCCTGTAAGAAAACCACCAGGCTCAGAAAGCAGCAAGGATCCCATTATCCCCCACCTCCTCTTTCTCCCTCTCTTTCTCCTTTTTGTCCTTTCTCTTTCTTTCCCCCCAACCCCACTCCCTTCTAGCACTGATGATGTTACCAAACTAGGAGTGCTGGAGAGGAGCTCTCACAGGGCGAAGAGCTTCCCACTACAGGCAATCTATCTGTAGCCGTAAATGACTGCAAGCAGCAGCTTCAGGCACCTGCTCGCAGATAACAGTTGCGTTTGGGAGCGGAGGTGGCGGCAGCGGAAGCAGGCACAGCACGGGATGTCCCAGAGCCCAGGCACTTTTGGAACCTTTGCAGGGCCAGGAACGACTGGAAAACAAGCCCACCGCTGCTTCCGAGTGCCACATCTTCGCTTCGCAAGTGGCAGACGCACCTGTTGCGAGGCCGTCCCATGCTCCAGCCTGGCCAGGGAAGACAGGAGCCCTTCATGCCCGCCAAGCCTCCACACGACGTGCCACCTCAGTCGCGCCAGGGCAACCTTCCGCTCACCTGCCAGTCTGCTTACTGAGTGGTGGCTGGGTGGGCGCCGGGTGAGCCCTGCTGCCCTGGCTACGTGGTGCCCACCGCTCACCTTGGAGGCAATTGTGGAACTTGCCACTGCTGCTGAGTGAGGACTGGCTGGGCAGCGCCCCCTGTTAACCATCCTCTCCTGGGCCATGCCTGCGCCCCTACCCCGCCCGCCTGCTGAGTAGGAGGCAGCAGGGATGCGTTGCTGGATGGGTGCGGCGCTGCCGCACTTGCCCTTGGGGCTTTTCTTATGGACATGTTGGCTGGCGCTGCTTCAGGGTGCCCCGGGCGCCAGCTCCTCTGAGCGCAGCCCATTCCTCTTCCCAAGAAGACCGTTTTCGTTTTAAAAATGCCTCTGCAGATGATCTTGAAAACCTGTGAGGTTGCTTTGGGAGGGGGAAGACAGGCAACATTCCCCCCACCCCATCACTGGTTGCCTGCAGCCTCAGAGCCTGCAGCAACTTGCACAATAAAGGCAATTAAGAACTTCTCTCGCTCGTGAGAAGATTTTCTTTGCTGTGCAAAGGCTTGCTTTAAGGCTGCAGGCTCCGAGGCTGCAGGAACCCAGGGAGGGGGGCATGGGGAAATGCTGCCCATCTGTCCCCTTCCAAAGCAACCTTGCAGGTTTTCAAGATCACCCGGAGAGGCGTTTTTTAAAAAGAAAATCCTGAAAAGCCACAAGATCTGGAGAGACGGGCAGCCGGTCTTTTTTTTGGAGGGGGGGGGGGAATCCCCAGAACCAGGAGCGCAACCCGCACAGCTTGTTCAAACAGCAAAAGAAGGGGACAGGAGAGGAGTTTGGCTGTTTGAAAAGCCCCGCTTGGAACTCCTCTCCTGTTCCTTCTTTTGCTTTCTGTACACGCAGTGCGGGTTGCGCTCCCTTTTCTTTCATAGCCAGCTCGTTTCCAATTGGGGGAGGGGGGAAGAAATTGACTTTTTCCAGCCCTCTCCATAGATCCCCATCCCAATTGGAAACAAGCTGGTATGAAAGACAAGGGAGCACAACCTGCACGGCTTGTTCAAACAGCAAAAGAAGGGACAGGAGAGGAGTTTGGCTGTTTGAAAAGCCCCGCTTGGAACTCCTCTCCTGTTCCTTCTTTTGCTTTCTGTACATGCAGTGCGGGTTGCGCTCCCTTTTCTTTCATAGCCAGCTCGTTTCCAATTGGGGGAGGGGGGAAGAAATTGACTTTTTCCAGCCCTCTCCATAGATCCCCATCCCAATTGGAAACAAGCTGGTATGAAAGACAAGGGAGCACAACCTGCACGGCTTGTTCAAACAGCAAAAGAAGGGACAGGAGAGGAGTTTGGCTGTTTGAAAAGCCCCGCTTGGAACTCCTCTCCTGTTCCTTCTTTTGCTGTTTCTACATGCCGAGTGGGTCATGCTGCCTTGTCGGCAAGGGCGCTTTGCAGCAACAGGGGCCAGGACCGGTACCGGCGTTCCTGGAAATTAATAACTTCTGGGTTCACCGACCATCCGGTCCGCGCGAACCGGGGCAATCTCTCTCTCTCTCTCTCTCTCTCTCTCTCTCCCTCCCTCCCTCCCTCTCTCTCTCTCTCTCATCTATCTATCTATCTATCTATCTATCTATCTATCTATCTATCTATCTATCTATCTATCATCTATCCACCCAATGCACCAAGAATTTGATCAGTTTAGGCAAAATTGTAATCCATTAAATAGATTTTATAACAAGAAAGAAGAACAAAGACAAAAATTAAATGCATAAAATGTATTTAAAACAGAAAATGTAATTTCTACCCATTCATATAATAATTTTCCTATGGGAAACTGTTTGGAGAATATGATGAATCATTGTGTTAACACCAAGATGAGTAGGGTCACTAACACTTTCGCTTCTGGGTGTTTTCTACAATTATGTAAAACGTGAAATGCTTTTCCATTTGTCAAAGAATTCTGGGCAAAGAAGCTGGACAAGGGGAGCTCAAATCATGCAGCCAATATGACCAAACACGAAGCAGAACTTACAACTTTATTTACATGGTGATGATGACGAGGGCTTACTTTTCTGATATTACTGAACCCAAGTGAACTCTCCAGCAAGGCTTTCTTGGGAGTTGTATAATACAATTATAAGATACTTTGAGAATGAAGTTGCTCGCATCTACTCCAAGTTAGTCATCACAATTGCTGGAAAATCTATTCAATTTAGGGGATTCTAGTAGGATCATTTTCAGAGTTGCCACCCAAGGAAGTAGACATGTTGCATGTGGGGATTAAATGAATTATCTCTTTTCTAGACCTTTACCCAGGCTTGTTGTTAAGCAATCATGCATAATTAGATATGTTTTGGAAGACTGCCATACTTACTTAGGTGAAGGAATTATGCCAATCAGTTTGAAAGTGATGATGATATGACCACTCTTGAAAAAAAAGAAACAAACACCTTAGAACAGGGATGTAAAACTCAAGGCCCGGAGGCTGGATCTGGCTGCGGGGCTGCCCTAGAAGCAGTGAAGGACCAGCCTGCAGTGACTCTTCCAGTGAAAAATTGAGCTTGGGATGGCTGCGTGTGGCCCTCCCTAGCTCCGTTTTCACTGGCAGAGTTTTAGGAGGTCGTTGCAGCCGAAAACGGAGCTCAGGAGCTCATTTTCACTGGCAGAGCACTCGAGCCACCACAGGTGCCCCTGACACGAGTGACATTGAGTAGGCCACACCCACCTGGCCACTCCCACCCCTGAGCTGTCTGAAGATAACATCCCTGAGCTGTCTGAAGATGGCTCAGGCCTTCACAGGTGACATGAGTGATATTGAGCAGGCCACACCCGCTTGGCCACGCCCACTCTGGCCTCCAGAGGTCAAACTGATGCGGCCCTCAATGAAATCAAGTTTGACACCTCTGCCTTAGAAGATACTGGGCTTCTGGGCAACCAATTAAAGGTTGCAAATATTTCTGTGGAAAAGAGAAAGTAGAGCTGCAAGTAGCTGGTCATCTTTAGGCTGGATATAATACTGAAGTCCTGGATATTGTTGCAGATATAATAGCCTTGTTTGTCCAAATTAATTATCTTTACTGGTGAGAAATGTGGTGAATGTCTTTTCTGGAAGCAAATTCCAGTCAATTTACCTCCCTTTTACTTACCTTCACAAAGGAGCTAATATAGTACTGCAACAAGTGGCCTGGATACAACTCTGAGGATGTATAAATAGGATCATACCCCAGATGGTCATGCTTGTATACCATTGATCACCATGCAATATTGCTAGAATAAGTCTCTGAGTTAGGAATAGGGCATGATATGTGGTGGTTCCATTCCCATCTACAAGCATCATCTTCAGAAGTAGAAAAGTTCTATTTGGAATGTTGCATTCTTGCAATATTATCCTGGGACACGTATATTTACCTTCATTTGTGACTTTTATTTGATCTCGTGATGCTTTATTGTTCCTCCTCTCCAAAGTCCTAGATTGCATATAGAGGCAGTTTCCCAAAGAGTTGAAGTATGTACTATCAGTATACTAAGGATATTTAATTCTGTCTGTCTCTCATACATGATTTTGTACATCTCAGCATGGATTGAATCAGACTGCTCTTGTAAGCTATCACCCTGAACATCTGTTCTGCTGAATTAAAAATGTGGAACACAGCTAACCCACTTGTGAAACTCATAAAGCCCTCCTGCTTTGCTGATATGGTTTATATGAGAAAAAAATGATTTTTAAGAGAAGATTCACCAATTCTTCATTAACCACAATGATTAATAAATTAGGAGCTTGTAGCCAAATTTTAGTAAAGAACAAAATAGGAATTGAGATAATTCCAGGGGTGAAATTCAGCAGGTTTTGACAGGTTCTGGAGTACCAATACCGGAAATTTTGAGTACGGTATTTTTCGGAGTATAAGACGTACATTTTACCCTCAAAAAAGAGGGTGAAAATCTGGGTGTGTCTTATACACTAAATACAGCATTTTTGGCCTCCTGAAACTCCGCCCCTTCACCAAAATGGTTGTGCATAGTGCTCCTGGGGACCGGGGAGGGAATAAATGAGTGAAAAACGGGCACCATTTTCCCCCCTCCAGCCCCTAGGAGCATCTACAAGCCTCCTAAAGGCTACCCATGCCCTTTTTTTGACAAAAAATGCCCCCCTTTTTTGACAAGAAACAGGCCATTTTTTGCTCATTTTTGCTTCCCCCCCCAAGCCCCTAGGAGCACTCTATAAGCCTCGTAAAGGCCATGGGCCAACTTTTGCAAAAACTGGTCTTTTGGGGAGGTCTGCAGAGTGCAATTTTTTTTTTAATTTGCCACTTGGTGTCTTATACTCTGGTGTGTCTTATACTTTGAAAAATACAGTAGTTTGGAGAATCAGCAAATACCACCTCTGGCTGGCCCCAGAATGGTGTGGGAATGGAGATTTTGCAAAATCCTTCCCCAAGGAGTGGGGAGGGAATGGGGATTTTGCGGTATCCGTTCCCTGCCATGCCCACCAAGCCACGCCCACAGAACCAATAGTAAATGGAAGTGCAATGGCTCAGTGGCTGAGCTTGTCAAATGGAAAGCTGACAGCCCAGGTTCAAGACCTGAGCATTGCATGATGGGGTGAGCTCCTGTTATTGTCCCAGCTCCTGCCAACCTAGCAGTTCAAAAGCATGTAAATGCAAGTAGATTAATAGATATCACTTCAGTGGGAAGGTAACTGCCCTCCAGAGTCAGACACAACTGTACAGGGGAAACCATTATCTTTTTATATGTTTTACAATTTGAAAAATGTTATCTTAAAAAATTGGGAATATATTTTAATTTTTAAAATCACATTAGGCTTCCCCCCCGTTGAAAATGTGTTGTATTTCTGCAAACCTTGGATTTTCCTAAAGCATGATGATACTTCTGAGGGCCTCTGTTTTGGCTTAAATTCTGTTGGCATTCAACCATTTGAATCTGCTTTTACAAAGAATAATGCGTTCTGATCCTTAGGAGAAATTGGCCTCAGATTAGACCTTGTTTGAATTAATTTCAAATCACTGTTGGTCACTGCTTCAACTGCACAGCTAACCTTTTCTAAATTCCAATCCCCAGTGAGTATAAATACAACCTTAGTGGAAGATGAAATTATGCTGACATAATAACAGTTCTTATCATCAGTTATTGCTTCCAGAAATGGTAAAACTGAGTAGATTAAGGTGGTGTCATTGGAACAATAGTGTTTAAGAAGAAATCTGTGCTATTTTAGAGCTTACATGAGCTGCGGTGGCACAGTGGTTAGAGCGCAGTACTGCAGGCTACTTCTGCTGCCTGCCGGCTGTCTGCCATTTGGTAGTTCAAATCTCACCCAGCTCAAGGTTGACTCAGCCTTTCATCCTTCTGAGGTCGGTAAAATGAGGACCCAAATTCTTGGGGGCAATATGCTGACTCTGTAAACCGCTTAGCGAGGGCTGTAAAGCACTGTGAAGCAGAATATAAGTCTAAGTGCTATTGCTATTTCTATTCCTATCATAAAAACCATACATTATTATGTTTATCTGCAACTTTTGATTAGAAAGGATAGGAAGCATCATACTCAACAATCACAGGTTTGGTGTGTCCCAGAAGCTGTCCTTCCTCTCACCGATAGCCAAAAGCTATGAGATCTAAATTATGTCACATTTCCCATGACCCTGTGCTTTTCCATCATCTTGAATGAAGGATTTCTAAGAATTGTTGTCCAACAGATCTGGAGAATACCAGATTAGGGAAGGCTGATTTGCAATAAAATCATAGTCTTGGCTCAGGCTTATGGGAAGCCAGAAATACCCCAAGTACAGTATGTTTTAAAGCAACCAGGTTACAAGTAAAGAGATCAAGAGTGATAGGGAACAGAAGATGCTGAGACAGAGATATTTATTAACCATTATTATTTATTCAACCTCACAGAGGTGTAAATTATACATACAAATACATTAGAAAGGTACCCTCTTACAGCAATGTTTCACATTTTGACTTTGTTCCAAGAGGGTTGCAAATATTTCCATACATTCTACAAACGGAAGATTGCTTTTGCTTTCATTCAATACAGTGTGACTGAGTCCATTTTTCTAAAAAAAGAAACTGCAGTCAATTAAAATATAGAGATACAATGCAAAAAAATAAAAAAAATGGAAATCAGAGTTAGCTTTTGAGAATGTTTGGACCTATCATGATAAGCACTAAAAAAGCATTTAAGAAGCATGAGTATGCTATTTGTTTATGGAACAATGTATACCGGGCTAAACATTTTGGACAGAGTTGGCACATGGGCTAAATGATTCTGAGTGACCTATGAAATGGTGAGATTTTTCTTCTTCTTCTTTGAACAAAACAATAAAACTTTGGTCGTTGGGATTTCCTATGTGTCTGTGTGCAACTAATGAATGCTAAATAAAGAGAATAACTGATGAGTAGTATTTGATAAGAGTCTTGGAATAGGAAATTCTGCAACATACTAATGTTACATACATAGTATGAAATATTATTTACTTGTCATGTAGTCATGACAGTTTTGTATTCTGATGGAACACAAGGGAGAAAATGGCAAACTAGAAAATCCAAAAATGAACAGCCTTTTGCACAAACATTTATGCTCATGCATTTTGCATGCACTTAGGAAGATCACCTGCACGATCTGAAGTGGAGTGGATTTAGGGGAAAAAACTAAGAACTTTTTACTGTTAAAAGACTAATAGAATAACAGAGTTGGAAGGGACCTTGGAGGTCTTCTAGTTCAACCCCCTGCTCCGGCAGGAGACCTACACCATTCTGGACAAATGGCTGTCCAATATCTTCTTGAAAACCTCCAGTGATGGAGCACCTACAACTTATGAAGACAAGTCGTTCCACTGCTTTATTGTCTTCCCTGTCAGGAAATTTCTCCTTAGTTCTAGGTTGCTTCTCTCCTTGACCACAAGGGAAATATATGATCACAAGGGAAATACATCAACATTAATCTCAACATTTAGCACCTTGGCAGTTAAAAAAATAAGTATGTTTATAAATCGGAGGGCTACTTATGATATATGCTAGATTTGTAAGAGGTCACCCATGTAGGTGTTAGCCCATCCTCAGTCATGTTAGCTTGCAGAGAAGATTATGCAGAACTTATGCAAGTGGTTAGAGGCAATTGACATTGCAAATATGCATCAAGTTTTGTTACCGAAACCTCTTGGGATGCATTAAAAATGCCTCACTTCAAACTTTCTCCAAAGTATGTAAAACATACCCCATAACATTCTGCTTTTTTCAAAAAATAAAAGAAATACAAATATTGCATTGAAGAATCTTTCTTTTAGGTAGCAATACTAATTTAAAAAAAAATGCTGTAAGACACCAGCTGGTAGTTTTGATATTCTTCTTGGGATGCAATTGAATTCGTGAGAAATGTGTCAAGAGTCACTCTGTCATACCTCAAAGTAAAAGTTGACTCTCTATTGTCAGGAAACTTGCCCCTGGGTTAGTTTGACGCAGGCAAGTTCCTTGCTTAAGGCTCTGGTCCTCAATGTGGCTTGTGTCGGTGGAGCGCTTTGGGGTTTGGGCTGCAAGGGGAAATAAACCTAAATTACAACATAGTCCGGAAACAGGTGTTTAAGTTAATGGAATGATTACAAGAAAAAAAAAGCAACAGTTCTTCAAATTAGGCACACAAAACCAAGGACATGAAGGGAGTTTTTCTTCCAAACCCCAGGCCTAGCAGAGAAATCTTCCAATTGGTATAATAACTAAACGCAATTGCTATACTTGCAGAGCAAAACATTGTAAACAAACAGCAATGATGTGTTGCTTTTTTTCCTTCTCAAGTTTTGAACAAAAAAATAATTAACCAACAGATGCACAGACTGCAATGCACAAACCATTTTTTCCAGATGGAATTTTCTGGGTTCAGATGAAACTTTCCTAAAACTTAAATACTATACAACTCCCTCTCTCCCCCTGCCCCCACATCTAGAGAATGTCACACAATTTGCAAGGTATTGACGCACAAAGAGATTAATATACTGAAGTTGCCAAATTGTCATCTAGTACTGATATGGATCAGCTTTTACACTAAATAAATTTATGTATTTGACTTAAGTAAGAGACTCAGCCTCTTTTGAATAATATTTCACTAGCTTTTTTTAGTAAATGAAATTTATCAAAGAAAGACTAAAGTAGATACTTTCATCAGTTCATTTAAGAAAGCATCCATCCTTCTTTCATATATTTCAGTTATTTCCTCAGTGTTTTTTTTCTATTAATTTTTTTAGTTTCATCTTTAGAGGAATCCTGTAATAGGTAAACACTCATTAAATAAGTCAATTTAGAAAGTTCATTGATATTGATGTTTAGTTGGGCAGTATCAACACTCGGCTATGTAGTACAGCAGAAAATAAGTGGCAAATATAGCAGAGTAACAAAAATATTCTGTGAAAAAGATATTCTATATTGTTCGTATTGGAATTTAGCCCAAGTTAATGACACTATTACAGGAAAATAGTGAATATGATATTGGTGCCGTAAAGTAAATAAACAGGGGATTGGATATATTATAGGTTGGTAGTCACAATTAAATATTTCTGAATTCAGTGGGATTTGTAGTTAGTCACAACAATCATTATTTATTTATAGATCTTTCCCCCTCTTTTTTCTATTTAAACAAGGATTCATGGCAGTTTATTGTACTGATCTCTAAGTAATTTTGCTGGGAAATACACATGCAAAAGGGTTGCTATAGCCAAGGTAACCACTTATACAGCTTCTAATGGCTTCATCAATATATGGATTTAGTATTACTGATTGACATGAGACCACATTACACTAGAAGATTAAGACAAACTGTCCTCTTCGTTTCTAACAAGATGTCACTGCAGTCAGGCACTTTTCCTAAATTTTGCATTGCTGTGTAGTTGATTTCTGTGTAATTAGGTAACACTCCTTGTTATGTCATGCTCTGCATCCAGACTGGCTAATTGTCAGCAACAATAGGTGCTACAATCATATAGTGTTTTGAATGCTAAGGATTTTCTACTCTTCATATTACAGCTCAAGGGTTATGTATGTTAACTATGGCAGTCCCAAAGAGGCTTTTTCAAGAGGCAACTGGACTTTATTGTTTTTCTTTGAAGACTTTTTGCTTCTCATCCAAGAAGCTTCTTCTTCTTCTTCTTCTTCTTCTGGAAGAGCTGAAAAAGCTTCTTGGATGAGAAGCGAAACATCTTCAAAGAAAAAACAGAAAGTTCAGTTGCCTCTTGAAATACGCACCTTTGGGACAACCATGACCTGGATGACTGAGAATCCCCATAGACAGTTAACTATGGCAAATTTTAAAATACATGTTGGAGGTATCCTGTGTGGCAAGCTAGACACCCAATAAAAGAGGCAATGAACAAATCATTTTTTGGGGGGAAAAAAAGAGTAATTTAAAATGGTAGGGAATTCAATAGGCAGACATACAAATGGGCAGAGAAGAAACTGTAAAGTTTGTAAATGCTAGGACTGATGATAAAACGACCATTTTAATGCTGTAGTACCCTGAAGCAATTGCTAAACAGTGCAGTTGTTAAGTGAGCTCTGCCGGTATATATTTTGCTGTCTTGTCCTCTTGTAACCTTTAACCTGTAGTATGGCCACGTGATCTCTGCTTCTCTCCTATAAGGGGATGAATTCTTTATTTCCAACAATTGTAGTGCTCATAGAGCCCTGTTTCATCTTCCAACAAACTTTTTATATCTAAGAAGTAATTCTGTAAAAATGTGAAACTGACATGCCAAATACATTTTCTTAGAAAATTATACTAGCATCTATAGCAGTGATGGCGAACCTATGACACGCGTGTCAGTGCTGACACGCGTAGCCATTTCGGGTGACACGCACATGCTCCCCAAACTTGTTTCAGCGGCAGCTCTCAGCCTGGGCGGCAGCGTCACAAAGGCTGTGGAAGGAGGAGGAGGAGGAGGAGGAGGAGGGAACCAACCAAAGAGAGGCTTTTACCGGGTCTGCGCCCCACAGCCAGGATTGTCCTTGCGCCTCAAGCCGCGTTTCTTCCTGCAAAGCCCTTCGGGCAACCTGAGAGTTCCGCTTGACGCCAGAAGGGCTTTGCAGGAAGAAACGCGGCTTGAGGCGCCAGGACGGTCCTGGCTGTGGGGCGCAGACTCGGTAAAAGCTCTCTTTGGTTCCCTCCTCCTCCCCCTCATTCCACAGCCTGCGTGACGCTGCCGCCCAGGCTGAGAGCTGCCGCTGCCGCTGCTGCACAACTGAGGGAGGGAGAGGGAAAGCAGAGGTAGCCTCAAATTCCACCGTTGGGACAGGGGAAAGGGCTTGTCCCTCAAGAGTGGGGGGGGATAGAGGTGGGAAGAAGGGGCCCGGCCTGTCCCCAGCGCCCCCCACAGACGGATTACGGATCGAACGCTTCTCTCTCTGCAGCCTTTTTCTGCAAGTCCCAGCTACTCAGCGGGGCATCATCATTTCCGGGGGGTTGCAGTTTTCCAGCTCAGATATCAGGATCCGCCGGGATTAAGTGGGAGAAAACGCCGCTGGCCGAGCGGAACAAACACATCCAAAGGTTAATCTTATTTTACGAAAACACAACTTCCAAAAGTCGATCGTGGCCTCCGTCAAGAAGCTCTTCCCCCACCCCCCACCCATTCTGGGGTCTTGGTGTCCCTCGGCTATGATCCACCCCGGAACGGGGGCAGCCCTCCTGTAATTCTGGCTGGGTTAAAGAGCAGGGATGGAGGAGCCATATCACACCTTCATTCAAAGGGTGGGGAGGGGGAGGCCTGATAAAGTCCCTCCCTTGGGGTGTCTGAAGTCCCAGCTGAAGCAGCCGAAGGAAAAAGGATAAGCATCCGTCGCTGCCCAATGGCGCTTGGGGTAACCCCGCTGGGCAGAGCCAGTCGAGGCTCATCCTGCAAATGAGGGTTTCCTTTGGGGAGGGCCAGGTGGTTTCAAGCACCCCAAACAGCCAATCTCTCTCTCTCCGTCCCCCTTCCTTTGCTCCTGGGGCTGCAGAACTTTCCATGGGCTCAACAGTAATTGAGTAAAATTCTAAGGCACTGCAGTAGCTGCTTTTTGGTTTTATTTTTTTTAATATTTATCAGTCTCTCTTTTAGTTGAAGAGTTGAAGTCCACAAGGCTTAAAGCTGTCAGGTTTGAAGACCCCTGGGGTTTTTTTCCTAAAGGGTTAGGGGTGCAAGGTTCTTGTAACTTGACAGCTTTAAGACTTGCACGCTTCAATGCCAGAGTTTCTGAGCCAACATTTTGGTTGCTAAGCAGGACCGTTGGTAAGTGATACTGATAATAATATCAAGGGCAACATACGAAATCGACTGATGAACAAAGAAGTTACTAAGCAGCTATGTTAAATAATTTATTTTTGGTTTATTAAATACAATTATATTGCAATTATATATTTTTGTAGTTTAAACTATAAATTGCGCAAAATTATGTTTTTGTCGAAGTGACACACAACGCGAGTTATGCTCGATTTTTTGCCGATTTTTGACACACCACGCCAAAAAGGTTGCCCATCACTGATCTATAGGATGGTGCTTTGGAAATATCTGTCCTTGGCCCAGGGCAGTGATGGCGAACCTTTTATACACTGAGTGCCCAAACTGCATGCGGATGCCCAAACTGAAAGGTGACTGTGCGTGTGAACATGTGTATGCATGCATATGCATGTGCATGGACGGACATGCAGCCATGCACAGGCATGCATGTGTGTATGTACGGACATGCACACATGCGCAGCAGAGACCCAAAGACCAGTTGGCTGGCAGGAGGCGGGCCATCCCAAGACTGGCAGCACAGCAAGAGGTAAGATCTATTTCATCATTTGTTTCATCATTTGCAGGGAAACAGAAGCTCAGAAAGAAACACCATGGGGATCTGACTTAGGGTGATGGCATACATGCCAGCAGCAGAGAGGGCTCTACGTGCCCCCTCTGGCACTCGTGCCATAGGTTCGCCATCACGGGCCCAGAAAAAGAATGGAAGCTAAAGGGGAATAATCAGCAATACTGGTAGTCCTCACTTAACAACTATTTCTTCCCAAGCATGTAAAGTTATGATCAAGCTGAACAAGTGGTAGTTCTGACTAGTCCTCAAAGGTACGGCTATTGCAACACATTAACCCCATGATCATATGATCAAAATCTGAGCACTTGCAGCCTTCCTACACTTAACAAGCACAGCATGCACTGCAAGTCCCTCAACCTGCCTACCTCTGCTCCTTTGCTTCCCCCGCTGTCACCTACTCCTGCCAAACATAGCTGACCTTCAATATCTTTCTCCTCCTGCGGTTGGGCTGAGGCATTGCTGCCCCTTCATGAGATCTCCAGTGGTGAGCAGAGTGCAAGGTGACCAATAGGGCAGGGATGGGGAAGTGATAGGCAGATGGGGGAAACTAAAGCAGAAATGAGTGTGGCGGAGCAGGAGAGTCATGAGGTCTTTGCTTAAATACAATTTAGGCAAAGGACAATTCAGTCCTTACCTAATGACCCCAACTGGAAATGTCAGCACTAAGCAGCATGGTCATAAGATGTTTTGTATAATGACTGCTTCACTTAGTGGTGGAAGTCAGGCTCCAATTAAGGTCAGTAGTAAGGACAACTTGTAGCATTAAAAATATGTTTTCTTATGGGCAATGTTACTTCCATAATTTTATCTTCACATGAAAATCTATCCAAGATGGTGCAGGGGTTTCAGCTGACTCCTAGCTGTAGTTTGGCAGTTCAAATCTCACTGACTCAATCTCAGGGTTGACTCAGCTTTCCATCCTTCCAAGGTGGGTAAAATTAGGTCCCAGATTGTTGGGGGAAATATGCTGACTCTGTAAACCGTTTAGAGAAGGTTGTAAAATCACTATGAAGCAGTATATAAGTTTAAATGCTATTGCTATTTCTATTGCTATCGTCCCAGGTCAGCTAAATTTAATTGCAACTAAATTGAAATCCACATTCAGTAAGAGGTAGCTACTAGTTCTTAGCTGCAATTTACTTGAATAGAAGGGAGACAGGAGAGATGATCTATCCATATCTACCCTTCCAGACAAATAAGAAGATTGTCCACTGTTGTTTTATACAGTAGTATCTCTCTATTGTATTATTTGTAGCCAAGTTTCAGGTAATCTTATAACTTACTTCATGTAAAAAATCAAATTAAAATGACTGTAAGATGCTGTATTTGAACAAAGGTAAAGCTTGTAGTGTGCTGATGAGCAAAAATGTGATAAAATAAAAATGAACATGGTCTGAAGATAGAGTTGCTTCTCTTTCAAGAGCAAAATGTGATGTGTATGATTTACTGAATATGATAGCAGTAGACTTATATACCGCTTCATAGGCCTTTCAGGCCTCTCTAAGCGGTTTACAGAGAGTCAGCATATTGCCCCCAACAATCTGGGTCCTCATTTTACCCACCTTGGAAGGATGGAAGGCTGAGTCAACCCTGAGCCGGTGAGATTTGAACCGCTGAACTGCTGATCTAGCAGTAGCCTGCAGTGCTGCATTTAACCACTGCGCCACCTTGGCTCTATACTGAATATGATTCAACCGAAGTAAGTTACTTCTGCAAAAAATTCACAAAGGGGGATTTGTGACTTATTATATAACTAAAACATTTTGACAACAATAAAGAATACCTGATCCCCCTTTTAAAAATAATCCCTAAACCCACAGGCACTTACATTAGAGTGCCTATTTGCAACTAAAACAATAGAATGTCTGTTTAAATAATCTTTAAAATATATATGGCATAGTTTTGCGTAGAAGTAGTGCTATTTTTAAAAGAGGAGTCAGTTTGTTGGTTTATTTATTTGTTTGTTTAATGAGTTTTTCAATTTATTTCCAGATGAAGAGAGCAATCCTATATAAACGTATAGTCACAATTCATATAAAAGGTCTTGGTCCCAAATCAGTGGGATGGGACTTCTGCTTTAAAAGTAGTTTTAAAAATGAATAAATGTTTATATTTTATACAAAAACATTTCCCTGCTTAGATTCAAATAATCTCTAATTGGGCTAACTTTCATTAAAAAAAAAAGAACAACCCTGGAAACTAAAATATTTTTTTTTCACGAGATAAAGTTTATGGAAATTACCATTTTAAATCGTATACATGGATCTAGATACAGGCATGTGCACTCACACAAACACACAAGCATACATAACTTAGGTTCCATAAAATATTAGCCATACATTTTCAACTCTTTGTCATAGAGCTGTCCCTTTCTTTCCTTATGTGTCCCTGCTTGAAGTGGAGTTCCATATAATCTTTTTCAGGACAGAAAATTTGAACTGAGAGACCTATAGATGTGGTGTCAACCGAAAACATTTCATTGTGAAATCATCTTGATAATTGATAGACCTACGTAAGTGTGATCAGAATAACAGAATAACAGAGTTGGAAAGGACCTTGGAGTCTTCTAGTCCAGCCCCCTGCTCAAGGATGATAAACAGTAGATTCAAGTCTTTCTGCTATCTCCCAGAGAAGAAATTCCATACTTGAAGCTCTACTCACACTTTATGTGCTGGTTTGGGACCTAAAGCAGTATTTTTTGCAGTGCAATATCTATTTATCCCAGATAAGTCAGATCTATACCATGTCCATTGCAACAAATGGAAGTTAAGTAAGTATTAATATCATCCTTTACCTCCTAAGAGTCAATATATGTAGCGGTAGTATTCATTCCAAATTTAATTTAATTTTCTTGTTTTAAATTAGGCTAGTCTCTCAGTTCATAAAATATTTCCTTTTTATAATCATAAAAAGTTGAAAAGTTATGGCTAAACATATTTCAATTTTACGTACAATCTCTATATGTGCAATTGGCTTATTAAAAAACCATATTTATGTTTTGTTCTATGTCTTTGTTATTCAAGTACTTTCTCAAGCAGAACAATAGCACCACTTTGCATTGTTAACCAAAAACAGTAACAGGTAAAGCAAAATTTTCCACATATTTCACTTTCCCACTCCGTGCATTTAGGCATCAACTTCATGACCACTTTCTAGGGCTGCATCCTGAATTGAGGACTCTGTAGACCAGGGGTTTCCAACCATGACAACTTTAAGCCTGGAGGACTTCAACTCCCAGAATTCCCCAGCCTTGCTTTGCAGGTTGAAGATCCCTGCGGAAGACCATAGTCTCTCCAAATTTCTTTTCGGTTCTAAGGTTTTAAAATATCGTTGGTTGAAATTAAGTTAAATTCAGTGGCTAATATTTGATTCTGACTTGCCCTAAACTAAAATTCCTGAGTATATTGCCATATAAATGCACTAGGTTGAATGCTCTTATCTTAGGGAGAATGGTGGAGGACTGTTTTCATATGACAAAGGAAGTCAAGCTACAGTATAGTGCAGTCTTCTTTTTCTATCACAACCACACTAGTTTTAAGAGTCTTGGAAATTCAATCTGCTTTTCCTCCTTGTTGCTGAAAAGGACCAATCTTTTCAAAGGTGCTTTTAAAGATGAAATCTTAGCTTTTTCACAGTACCATGAATCGTAGATGTCCCTTCTATTAGCTATTAGTACAGGTAATTGACTCTCAACCACAACTGAATCCATAATTTCTATTGTTAAGTAAGACAGTTATTAAGTAAGGTTTGCCCATTTTACAACCTTTTTTTTGCCAAAGTTGTTAAGTGAATTGACTTTCCTTGTCAGAAGGTTGCAAAAGGTGATCACATGACTCAGGGAAACTGCAACTGTCATGAATACATGCAAGTTGCCAAGTGTCTGGATATTGATCATGTGACCACAGGGATGCTGCAACAGTCATAAGGGTCACAAGCAGGGGTGAAATTCAGCAGGTTCCAACAGGTTCTGGAGAACCGGTAGCGGAAATTTTGAGTAGTTCGGAGAACCGGCAAATATGATCTTTGGCTGATCCCAGAGTGGGGTGGGGATGGAGATTTTGCAGTATTCTTCCCCTGCTACTCCCACCAAGCCACGCCCACAGAACCAGTAGTAAAAAAAACCTGAATTTCACCACTGGTCACAAGTCACTTTTTTCAGTGCCATTGTAACTTTGAACAGTCACTAAATAAACTGTTGTAAGCCGAGTACCTGTATTACTCTTTGATATTAATGTTTTAATGAATTATAAACCTTAAATCAATCGTGCATCTTTTAACAAACCCTTCTATCTCATCTTTGCCATTGTTTCCAACTCATTTCAAATGTGCTACTTTGCTTGTACCTCTTACTGTTTTGGTAAGACCTTTCATAAACAAGCTACAGAATAGCACCATTGTACCATTAAAGAGACTTTTTTTTTTTTTACATACTGTTGGTTATATGTGTATGATTAATAAATTTCTACATATTGCCTTATAGGGAAGAAAAAGACATTTATTTATATTGTTAATAAGTTATCTGAAAGAGTCACTGAGAATTTAAGAGCGCTTATATGAGCTCTCAGCTTACCTTGACAAAAATTATTATATTCTTCAAATTGCATATGCCATAATTTTCAGAGTATAAGACGCACCAAGATTTTGAAGAGGTGAATTTAAAAAAATAGTTTTTGCACTCTGCAGACCTCCCAAAAATGGCCCGTTATTCACGAAAACGGGCCCATTTTTCCCAAAAAAATGGGCATGAATAGTCTTTAGGAGGCTTGTAGAATGCTCCTGGGGGGTGGCCCCACCCCCAGAAATGAGCAAAAATTGCCTTTTTTTTTTTGCAAAAATGGATCTGTTTTTTTTGTAAAAAAAGGTGGGGCATGCATAGCTTTTAGGAGGCTTATAGAGTGCTCCTGGGATATGGGGGGGGGCAAAACTGAGCAAAAACCAGCCCGTTTTCACTCATTCCTACCCTCCCCAGCCCCCAGGAGCACTTTGTAAGCCTCCTAAAGGCAATGGACGGCCATTTTGTGAAGGGGGCAGTGTTCTGGAAGGCAAAAAATGCTGCATTCAGTGTATAAGATGCACTCAGATTTTCAGCCTCTTTTTTGAGGGAAAAAGGTGTGTTTTATACTCTGAAAAATATGGTTATGTCTATTTTCATCTGTAATGCAGGGGAATGGCATTAAAACCTAGACCCAGAAGCTTGCTGTAGATATTGGAGTTTGCACAGGGAGTTCCAATATATGCAAGTTGTTCTATTAATTTCAGTGGCAAAGACAGCTTGGCATAAGGATGAAATATGAATAGTAACATCCTCAATGGAATAAAATCATGTTTTGCACCTATGTAAGAACTCTCTGTGGATCCTGGAATATACAAGGATCTCTGAGTGAGATGAACACACATCAGGGGTGGGTTCCTGCCAGTTCTAACGTCTTCTATAGAAGAGCTTCCACAAATCTACAGTGCCGTTTAGAACTGGTTCCAGCTCCCTCCCCCCGCCCATCCGCACATCATCAAGATGAAGAGCGAGAGGAGGAATTCTGGAAGTTGAAGTCCACAAGTCTTAAAGCTGTCATTTTTGAACACCCCTTGGGTTTTTTTTCTAAAGGGTTAGGGGTTCAAGGGTCTTGTAACTTGACAGCTTTAAGACTTGCACACTTCAATGCCAGAGTTCCTGAGCCAACATGACTGGAGGAGGAATTCTGGAAGTTGAAGTCCACAAGTCTTAAAGCTGTCAAGTTTGAACACCCCTGGGTTTTTTTTCCCTAAAGGGTTAGGGTGCAAGGGTCTTGTAACTTAACAGCTTTAAGACTTGTGTGCTTCAAATGCCAGAGTTTCTGAGCCAACATTTTGGTTGCTAAGCAAGAGCGTTGTTAAGTGGGTTTCACCACATTTTATAAGTTGGTCATGCCTACCCAGTCACATGGCTGGCAAACCACTCTCACTCGGTCACATGGCTGGCAAGCCACTCCCACAAAGCACACCTACAGAAGAGGTTCTAAAAAATTTTGAGACCCACCACTGACACACGTGTGCTGTTAAAAAGCCACAACAGTAGTGAAATGAACATGTTAACTTTACTGCTGTCGCTACTGGGAATTCCAAACTATGTAAATATGGAAGGGAAATCAAACAGTGTTATCAGACACTGCAAGACAAACAATCTGTTGCTTATCTAGAAGTACAAATATTTTAAAAAAGTAAAAAAATAAAAAAATAAACTCCACTTAGATAAGGCTGGGGGAGTGACTCCCATAGCAGGGTTCATAAATTAATTTAGTGCAATTGAGTCCACTAAAGGTTTTTGCATTGGCTGCTGCCTTTGAGGGCAGAAGGCTTTTAAGAGGTGTGGGATTGGGTCTATGTGAAACATGTACAGTTTTTGTACATACTGGCGTGTGGCACATTTTATTGCAGGAAGTGAACAATTACAGTAGCAATCTACCAGTCTCAGAAACATTTGAGCACTGAGTTGGCTTTTTTTGTTGGAATGTTTAATTGCATTGTTCCTAGGGAGAATGCCCATTAGTGGAGAATTCATTAAACTTATTGAACTCTAGCTTTGTCCAATTTCTGACTATTTACAGCAAAGTATCCTGCAGGTGGCACATTCATTCTTCACTCTAACGGACGGAATTTTCTTACATTCTGTAGTTCTTGTTTCCTGTGTTTCCTCTACTTGTGTTCTTCAAGTGCACTTCCTGAAAATAAAAGACATATTATTTTGTAAGTGAGAGTGGTTGACAATCTTCGTCTCACTGAATGCTGCAATAGTTCTCTTCCTATTTTTTGAATGGAATGATGAGAAGCTAGTTTATATCAAGTAGAGGTATGTGGCCCAATTGAAATCCAGTCCATATTTAAATACTTAAAATTCTCTTCCATCATTTTCCTGCAAGTTAATAAAACACAGATTTAGAACAAACCATTCTGTTTCCTTTCATAGGTATTTCCCCTAGAATACATATGGCTTTTCTAGATACAGTCCCTATTGAATAAAATTGCCCTTTATGTACACCTTTTGGCATATAACATTTCATAATAGACAGCTTTTTGTCTGTAGTTTCAGAAATATACTCATTTGCATTAAAATTCCTTACTATCATTGATACTATGACAAATTTTGCATTGGTTGAGTATGGCATTTCATGCTAAACAGAAAGCCTTAATCATGAAACTGTAAGTTTATCTAGTGTAGAAATTTTGTTTTTCAGTTATGGTGGCTTGGATCTATGGAAGATGTAGTGGAATACATCTGCATTGCTTCAAGTTTGGGAAGAGTGTTGTACAACATTTTGTTTTTATAACATTTTTCTTGTAATGTTAATTTTTATACCTAGGTTCCCCTTCCCCAATTTCTCATTTTATTGTTGTTTGCCACGCAGAGTTGCTTTTGTGAGATGAACAGCTGTATAAATATGAGAATAAATAAATAAATAAATAAATACATACATACATACATACATACATACATACATACATACATACTAACTGGAAGCAGCTTCCTTGGTAGAGTTTGACTATATAGATCTTTCCCCATTATTTGGCTGTATGGCTAAACTATTGTCAACTCCCAATTTTTCAAAGGTAATTTATGGTATTTGGAAACACATCAACATTTAACTCAGAATTTGCGAAGGACAAGTTCCAGAATGCCAGTTTCAGTCCTATTCTGACTCCCAGATTGCAATCTAAGACGGTATAGAAAGCGTAGAACAGAAATAGATCCCTGGGGGTGGGGGGGCTACCAGACATTGCCAACAATGTGAAAAAGAATTTCTGACTCTTGTCCTAAGGAATGAGACTAGGCTGCGGTGGCTCACATGGTTAGGATGCTGAGTCAGAAGACCATTGAAAGGTCAACAGCTCAGCAGTTCAAAACCCAAGAGTGTGAGCCACATGATGGAATAAACCCCCATCAACTTATCCCAGCTCCTGGCTACCTAGCAGTTTAAAAGCATGAAAATGCAGATAGATAGATAGGGACCACTTCAGTGGGAAAATAATAGGGACATTAAAGGTATCCCTTCAGGTGTCCCATAGGCAATGGTGATATCTCTGGCTAATCCTTTCAACCTGGAAGCACTAGACTAGATGGGTCAATCTCATCATCAGTCATATGTCCCTGTGTTCCCACAAGAGATCTAAGTCCAGTTCACCTTGAATTTTCTTCTAATCTTACCTCCCACCAATATTCCTTGACCATGAGTAGTTCAGATTCTTGTAGAGAGCTTAGTCTTATAATAAATCTTTATAACTCTTTGAACTGCCTGGATTTCCCGATTTCCCTGGTGCTTAACATTAATCTGAACTACTAGAAAGGAATTCAAGGTGGACTGGTCTTAGATCTCATGCGCAGGAACTCATGATTGATGACACATTTGATTTCTCCTTTGGGCTCATCTCCTATAGTATAATAGGCCAGGAGGTAGGTAGATTGATAGAATGGGAGTTGTTTGTTAAGAGTTGGCATTTAAAAACCACTTACAGTATGTGAAAGATTTCAAGCTGCTATGCTCCAAATAAATACTATTACATATGATTCTCCCATTTCTGGATATATAGTTAAGGATTAGTTGAAAATGTGTAGAAAAATGGTTCCTTTGAAACTATGCCAATCTCCTGGTTGTTTAGCTGCAGCTATTTTTGTCTGCAATGGAAAATCTTGTACAACAAACTTTCTGACAAAGTTATAACAAGTTTAATTTGTGAAATGATATGACCAATGTGAGTCCAGCAATAACACTGTATTGAGTTTGAATGCTATTCCTTGGAGAATCTAAACTTAACCTGACAAAGCATTATATGTTAGCCACTAATAACGTAAAAGTCAGTGTAATATAATAGTTAAGGTGCTGGACCAGAATTAAAGAGATCTAAGTTGAAGCCTACCTCAACTATAGAAATTCACTGGACAATGTTCTCTCACCCCAACCTACCCCAGAGTCTTGTTGTGGGGGGAAAAAGAAAGAGAGAATGGTATGTATATCACTATATTCCTGATGGAAAGGTTTAATATAAATTTAGCAAATGTGCTTTATTTTATCCAGTGCTTTATTTTATCTTTGCCTTGGTTATCTTCAGTTTTGACACTGCAACATGATTCATCTGGGGCTGTCCTTCAAAACATGCAGAAGTTTAAATTGGTTCATAATATAGCACCTAGTTTGCAGAAGCCGAAGAAAATACAGACATCATATTAACTCTGAACTGAAATATCTTCACTGTTTACCAGATGCTTATCAGGCATATTAAGGTGTCGATATTAACTTTTAGAGCACTGCTTAAAATCTGATTGTACAAATTAAATTATTTATTTTTAGCACTTAGGAGAGAATTTTCACCTATATTAGTTGCTTTTGTCAAAATGGGTGGCATATAAGTTTGATAAATAAATCACTCCCACTTAATGAAATGAAGTCCTTTAGGTGCTTTTATCTTCACTCTTTCAGTGATTAAAAATATTGTACAGTGGCAGCTGTTTTGTCACATTTTTAATTTTTAAATAATTTAGCAATAATTTCAATTAATATTTTAACTTCCCCCTTTTAAAGAAATGTTATTGCCTTTTATTAAATTGGTAAGTCAGTTTGAGTGCTCGCTGGAATAGAAAGCAATGAGTAATTAGAATGAAGAAAGAAGCAAAATAAAAAAAGTGACTTTGGTCTAATTAAGGTGGTGCAGTGGTTAAATGCAGCACTGCAGGCTACTTCAGCTGACTGCAGTTCTGCAGTTCGGCTGTTCAAATCTCACCGGCTCAGGGTTGACTCAGCCTTCCATCCTTCCAAGGTGGTTAAAATGAGAACCCGGATTGTTGTTGGGGACAATATGCTGACTCTGTAAAACCGCTTAGAGAGGGCTGAAAGCCCTATGAAGCGGTATATACCGTATATACTCGAGTATAGGCCGACCCGAATATAAGCCGAGGCACCTAATTTTACCACAAAAAACTGGAAAAGTTATTGACTCGAGTATAAGCCTAGGGTGGGAAATGCAGCAGCTACCGGTAAATTTCAAAAATAAAAATAGATACCAATAATGTTTTTGAATATTTATTTCAAAGAAAAACAGTAAACTAGCGGTGTATTCAATGAAATACTTCACTCACCTCATGATGCTGATGTCCCGCTGTGATGATGATGTCCCGCCTCCTATGACACACGGCACAGTGATTCCTATCATTGGATCACTGTACCAGAGGAGGTGGGACATCGCTATGTGGCTGCTTGCCATAACAAGGAGGAGGTGGGACATCGTTGCAGAGCGGCAGGAGGGGGAATCGTAAGATAGCCCTGCATTACATTAGAACGTGAGGAGGGGGGATGGTGCGGTGCGCGCTGCGCGGCAAACTGACACAGAGGGAGGGGAAACTCACAGGGGCACTGGGCCATTCACGAGTGTCACCCAGCGGCATGGCCCCGCCCCTTTTTCTCCTCCATTTCGGGCAAATTTTCACTGACTCGAGTATAAGCCGAGGCGGCTTTTTTCAGCCCAAAAAGTGGGCTGAAAAACTAGGCTTATACTCGAGTATATACAGTAAGTCTAACTGCTATTGCTATTGCTATTAAGCCTGTTTCTGACTAACATTAGTACCTGAGACGGTTTGCATCTGGTTTGTTTTCTGGCATTATTCTCATCAGACTATCTGCTAATAGTATTAACAGACTACAATCCCTTCTGACCTTGGTCTTATGCCATCAGTTGATTTCCATAATAAGATCTCCTTGCACCCCAACTAATAAGTGAAGCCTTATTATAATGGTAGCCAAACTGCCCTAAAGGCCAAATCTGAAGCCTCATGAATTTGAAAGAATGCTAAAAGAAGCCAATTTATTATTTTACTAATTTAAATTAAAGACCACTCTAAAGCCTGGGGAAATGTTAAAAAGTAAAACTGACTCTAAAATGTTCAGATAAAAATCAGTTGTAAGATCAAGGCTTAATCCCCCATGTGTAGGCAGCAGAAGTAAATCCCATTGATTTTAGTGAGACTTAGTTTGAGATGACTACATTGGAGAGAAGCCCAAGAAAAGAACATAAGAACAGAGAGTACTAGGAGTTGGATCAGCCTATGTCCTTTCTAGTCCAGCATTCAGTGTCACACATTGGTCAACCACAGACATTCATAAACATGGAGGAAAGGATGGTGGCAATACAAAAATGAACAACAAAGTTCATGAAAGTTAGTTGGGACTAGAGACTTTTAGTAAACTATCCTTTGCAAAGTTTAAGGATGAGTACAAGCCATTAAGTAGCTAAAGCTGCATCACTTATACACAAAATATGACACCAACACACATATAAACCAGAGGTGGGTTCCTACCGGTTCGGAATGGTTTGGCCGAGTAGGTAGTAACTTGGCCGGATATGCACCTGAACCAGTTCTATCAGCACCGCCATAGGCGCCACCATCTGGTTTTTTGCTTCTGCCCATACGCAGAAGCAATTTTTTACTTCTGCGCATGCGTGAGTAGCATGCATCAAGCATGCCTACCCGAAGCGCAGCCCTGAGTGAACCGGCAGTAAAAGAAGCCGGAACCCATCCCTGATATAAACAATCCTTAGAGTTGAGGTTTCAAGCTCGATTTCATTGAGGGCCACATCAGTGTTGTATTTGACCTCTGGGGGGGGGGGTCAGAGTGGGTGTGTTCAGCTTGGTGTCACTCATGTCGGGGGAGGCGCCTGTGGAGGTCCAAGCACTCTGCTAACAAAAACAGGCTCCTGAGCTCCATTTTCGGCTGTGATGGCCTCCTGCAACCCTCTGCCAGTGAGGCACCGCGAGCCAGTCCATTGCTCTTTCCAGGGTAGCTCTGTGGCCAGATCTAAGAACCCCAGGGAGGCAGATCTATCCCCCAGGCCTTGAATTTGACATCCCTACCTTAGAGAGTATATCATAAGCAGAGGGCAACAATTTCTGAAGTACCCAATGACTTATTTCTCAGCAAAAGTATCAAGTCTTTTGGGATAGAAGAAAGCAAGCTAGATAGGAATATGGAAATAATGTGGCTAATTTTAACAAAGTGGGGAACTGCTGCAATAAGCCAGGATGTTTCAGAATAACATTGGTCATTTATCAGCAGCTACTAATAGAGAAAGAAAAAAAGAAGGCAAAGACGAAGATGAGATAAAGAGATGTGGAATATACAATTATCTCTATGGCTCTCTTCCTCTGGTGTCTTCTGTTCCATTTCTATTTCATATTGGAAGACTACAGTATTTTAGAAATGAAAGCTGCCCATAGATATCAAATTTGGATTTCTGGTACTGGGCAACCATATGTCCATCCCAAGCTTGGAGCAATGCTGAAAATCCTCATATGTAACAAATAATCAGATTAAATTTCATCACACTTCAGCTACCTTTTGTGCTTTAGGCATATCAGTGTGTCGCTGAGCACGTAGAGATCGTGCAGATTTAGGTGGCTTGACAGGAGCACAGTACATCTCCAGCCGTATCAGGTCACAGCTCTGGAAACAGCATTCATCCACTATTCCCCTAGTAGAAGAGGAACGCCTACTGCCTCCATAACCTGCTGGTTTACCTAAAGGGGACAAAAGTGGTCATTATAAAGGAACATAACAAAATCTTTCACATTCTGCTAATATTACAATATAATTAGGTGCATTACACTACAGAATAAGACACGCAGAGCAAATTCTATTGTATCCTTTACTGGATCAATGTGCTAGCAATATCTTACAGACCTACAGGAGTAGCCAGGTATCTTCATTTATTCACACATTTCTCTTCCATTCATCCTGGCTAGCAAAACCCATAGCAGTTAATAGCCAGAGCAACATCACTAAACTCACAGCTATAATAAAGTATCCAAATTACAATATAAAACAGGGATGTCAAACTTGATTTCATTGAGGGCTGTGTCAGGGTTGTGTTTGACCTTCTGGGGTGTGGGGCAGAGGGTGTGGTCTATGGTAACTGTGGTGGCCTGAGCACTCTGTCAGTGAAAACGGGCTCCTGAGCTCTGTTTCTGGCTGTGACGGCCTTCTGCAACCCTCTACCTGTGAAAACAGAGCTTGCGAGGGGCATGCGCTGCCCTACTGAGCTCCGTTTTTGTTGACAGAGGTGCCATGGGCCAGTCTTCTGCTGTTTCCAGAAAACAGATCTAAGCATCTCGTGGGCTGGATGCAACCCACAGGCCTTGAGTTTGACAGCCCTGGTCTAAAATAACAGATTCTGAGTATAAAGAATAAGTATTTAATGTTGTCTTCAAGCAAGCTGGAGAGGGACCCATCCTAATTGTAACAGGGAGAGAATTTTTACAAAAAATGATACCACTTTTCTCCTGGTTGATTTTTGACAATCATTTGTCTCTTGGCCACCACCATAAAAAGAGAACAATCAGACAATCAATAATTCACCACATAGGGGAAGGTTATTCCTTCGAATAGCTGGGTTCCAAAGGTTTTATATGGATTTGTATTTTTACACCAGCACCTTGAATTTAACTCAGAAATCTACAGAGGGTAATGAGTAGATATCACATATTGCTGAGAAACATCGAGCAAAGGTCCCACTGCTGCATTTTGAATTCACTATATGTCCAAGGGCAGGTCTTGGCAGATTCATTACATCAAGTTAACCTAATTTGGAGGTAATCAGCGGATGTTGACTTTATATTAAAAGGAATGATTCTTTGTTGAAGAGTAGTTCAATGGTAACCTGGTTAAAGATTAAAAAAAAACTATAAGAAGAAAAAGCAGGGCCTTGAAGTATTCAGACTGAAGTGGTATTTGTGTGGGAAAATGTGGCTATTCAGAATTCTAAATCTAAATTTTGGGAGTACGTTGGGCTCCTACTGGATCCAACACTTGTAAGACTGATTTTGTTGTGCCTGAAAGTGTTCCCACTTTTAATATAGTATGTACTAAACCCCTGTTAATCTGGCTTAGAAAATCCAAAGTGAAATAATTCTTACTTTGGGTTTGATTAGGACACTTTTTCCGAACAGCGTGAAAACACATTTTTTATCATTTTGTCTCATGTATCCACATAGTGGATTAAACTGCCATAAAGCAATCTCACTGAAAGGGTGGATATAAAACATGTTTTTGCTTAAATGATAAACAGCACTTCTTAGCAAGGGCACTGCCAGAGTACCCAAGATACTGTATTTTTGGAGTATAAGACACACCGGAGTATAAGATGATTTTGAAGAGGCAAAAATGGCCAGTTTTTCCTTCATTTCTGCCCTCCCCAGCCCCCAGGAGCATTCTGAAAGCCTCCTGAAGGCTATGCATGGCTATTTTGGTGAAGGGGGCAGGGTTTCAGGAGGCAAAAATGCTGTATTCAGTGTATAAGATGCACCCAGATTTTCAGTCTCTTTTTTGAGGGAAAAAGGTTCACCTTATACTCTGAAAAATATGGTAAGTGAAGTGGTTTTGGCCTCTGAGAATGAAAATCCCTCATATCCCTTCCCTTGGCAGTGAAAGTATGATCAAGTAAATGTTATGCTTTCATAAGACTTCAAATGGGCTAGAACAGCAAAGTTTAACAGCTTTATTGCTGCTAATGAAATGACTGGACCATGAGACAACAAACTGAGCTGTAATCATATGCGTATGTATGTATATGTGTATGTATGCATGTGCGTGTGTGTGTGTGTGTGTGTGTGTGTGTGTGTGTAAATGTATGTGTGTAGCCCTCAACTTATTGTACATCATGACCCATTGTATATCATGATGGTTGAAAGTCAAGGCACCTCTGTGACCAACTCAATTTTTATGACATTATTTTGTGGTTTTTGTTAAATTAATGCAGTGGAGGTTAAGTGAATAGCAGTTGATAAGCAAACCCATTTGCAGTGGGCATTTTTTGCTGGAAACCAGTAGTATACAATGGTTTCTGTCATAAATTGCAGTCATATAGCAATAGCAATAGCAGTTAGACTTATATACCGCTTCATAGGGCTTTCAGCCCTCTCTAAGCGGTTTACAGAGTCAGCATATTGCCCCCAACAATCCGGGTTCTCATTTTAACCACCTTGGAAGGATGGAAGGCTGAGTCAACCCTGAGCCGGTGAGATTTGAACCACTGAACTGCAGATAACAGTCAGCTGTAGTGGCCTTCACTACTGCACCATAACCACTGCACCACCTCGGCCCACATGACTATGGGATTCTGCAAAAGGTTGTAAATATGACCGCCCAAATACAATTATGTAACAACTGAAAGGAATGCTGGCGGCCAGAATTTTGAACAGATACTAAGTTGAGGATTACCTGCACATGCATATCTTTCTACCTA